>NW_027455168.1:0-43547 GCF_040206685.1 Ascaphus truei
TGATTGGTTAGTACCCAAATGAGTCACATACCTAAATTTTCGTATTCCCCTATAACCCTGGGCCAAACAAAAATAGAAAAATAATCCTAAGTGTCAACCCTAACTTTCAACCCTAACTTTCAACCCTAACTTTCAACCCTAACTTTCAACCCTAACTCTTCTCTGATTGGTTAGTACCCAAATGAGTCTTACCTAAATTTTCGTATTCCCCTATAACCCTGGGCCAAACAAAAATAGAAAAATAATCCTAACTATCAACCCTAACTTTCAACCCTAACTTTCAACCCTAACTTTCAACCCTAACTTTCAACCCTAACTTTCAACCCTAACTCTTCTCTGATTGGTTAGTACCCAAATGAGTCACATACCTAAATTTTCGTATTCCCCTTTAACCCTGGGCCAAACAAAAATAGAAAAATAATCCTAAGTGTCAACCCTAACTTTCAACCCTAACTTTCAACCCTAACTTTCAACCCTAACTCTTCTCTGATTGGTTAGTACCCAAATGAGTCACATACCTAAATTTTCGTATTCCCCTATAACCCTGGGCCAAACAAAAATAGAAAAATAATCCTAACTTTCAACCCTAACTTTCAACCCTAACTTTCAACCCTAACTTTCAACCCTAACTTTCAACCCTAACTCTTCTCTGATTGGTTAGTACCCAAATGAGTCTTACCTAAATTTTCGTATTCCCCTATAACCCTGGGCCAAACAAAAATAGAAAAATAATCCTAAGTGTCAACCCTAACTTTCAACCCTAACTTTCAACCCTAACTTTCAACCCTAACTTTCAACCCTAACTCTTCTCTGATTGGTTAGTACCCAAATGAGTCACATACCTAAATTTTCGTATTCCCCTTTAACCCTGGGCCAAACAAAAATAGAAAAATAATCCTAAGTGTCAACCCTAACTTTCAACCCTAACTTTCAACCCTAACTTTCAACCCTAACTCTTCTCTGATTGGTTAGTACCCAAATGAGTCACATACCTAAATTTTCGTATTCCCCTATAACCCTAACCCTAACCCTAACCCTAATAATCCTAACTTTCAACCCTAACTTTCAACCCTAACTTTCAACCCTAACTTTCAACCCTAACTTTCAACCCTAACTCTTCTCTGATTGGTTAGTACCCAAATGAGTCACATACCTAAATTTTCGTATTCCCCTATAACCCTGGGCCAAACAAAAATAGAAAAATAATCCTAACTTTCAACCCTAACTTTCAACCCTAACTTTCAACCCTAACTTTCAACCCTAACTTTCAACCCTAACTCTTCTCTGATTGGTTAGTACCCAAATGAGTCACATACCTAAATTTTCGTATTCCCCTATAACCCTAACCCTAACCCTAACCCTAACCCTAACCCTAACCCTAACCCTAACCCTAACACTAAAAATGTTCTATTCTTTTTTCACCAAACACAAATACAAAAATAATCGTAAGGGTCAACCCTAACCCTAACTTTCAACGCTAACCCTAACTCTTCTCTGATTGGTTAGTACCCAAATGAGTCACATACCTAAATTTTCGTATTCCCCTATAACCCTAACCCTAACCCTAACCCTAACCCTAACCCTAAATTTTCGTATTCCCCTATAACCCTAACCCTAACCCTAACCCTAACTTTCAACCCTAACCCTAACCCTAACTTTCAACCCTAACTTTCAACCCTAACTTTCAACCCTAACTTTCAACCCTAACTCTTCTCTGATTGGTTAGTACCCAAATGAGTCACATACCTAAATTTTCGTATTCCCCTATAACCCTGGGCCAAACAAAAATAGAAAAATAATCCTAAGTGTCAACCCTAACTTTCAACCCTAACTTTCAACCCTAACTCTTCTCTGATTGGTTAGTACCCAAATGAGTCACATACCTAAATTTTCGTATTCCCCTATAACCCTGGGCCAAACAAAAATAGAAAAATAATCCTAAGTGTCAACCCTAACTTTCAACCCTAACTTTCAACCCTAACTTTCAACCCTAACTCTTCTCTGATTGGTTAGTACCCAAATGAGTCACATACCTAAATTTTCGTATTCCCCTATATCCCTGGGCCAAACAAAAATAGAAAAATAATCCTAAGTGTCAACCCTAACTTTCAACCCTAACTTTCAACCCTAACTTTCAACCCTAACTTTCAACCCTAACTTTCAACCCTAACTTTCAACCCTAACTCTTCTCTGATTGGTTAGTACCCAAATGAGTCACATACCTAAATTTTCTTATTCCCCTATAACCCTGGGCCAAACAAAAATAGAAAAATAATCCTAAGTGTCAACCCTAACTTTCAACCCTAACTTTCAACCCTAACTTTCAACCCTAACTTTCAACCCTAACTCTTCTCTGATTGGTTAGTACCCAAATGAGTCACATACCTAAATTTTCGTATTCCCCTATAACCCTGGGCCAAACAAAAATAGAAAAATAATCCTAAGTGTCAACCCTAACTTTCAACCCTAACTTTCAACCCTAACTTTCAACCCTAACTCTTCTCTGATTGGTTAGTACCCAAATGAGTCACATACCTAAATTTTCGTATTCCCCTATAACCCTGGGCCAAACAAAAATAGAAAAATAATCCTAAGTGTCAACCCTAACTTTCAACCCTAACTTTCAACCCTAACTTTCAACCCTAACTCTTCTCTGATTTATTAGTACCCAAATGCGTCACATACCTAAATTTTCGTATTCCCCTATAACCCTGGGCCAAACAAAAATAGAAAAATAATCCTAACTTTCAACCCTAACTTTCAACCCTAACTTTCAACCCTAACTTTCAACCCTAACTCTTCTCTGATTGGTTAGTACCCAAATGAGTCACATACCTAAATTTTCGTATTCCCCTATAACCCTGGGCCAAACAAAAATAGAAAAATAATCCTAAGTGTCAACCCTAACTTTCAACCCTAACTTTCAACCCTAACTTTCAACCCTAACTTTCAACCCTAACTCTTCTCTGATTGGTTAGTACCCAAATGAGTCACATACCTAAATTTTCGTATTCCCCTATAACCCTGGGCCAAACAAAAATAGAAAAATAATCCTAAGTGTCAACCCTAACTTTCAACCCTAACTTTCAACCCTAACTTTCAACCCTAACTTTCAACCCTAACTTTCAACCCTAACTTTCAACCCTAACTCTTCTCTGATTGGTTAGTACCCAAATGAGTCAAATACCTAAATTTTCGTATTCCCCTATAACCCTGGGCCAAACAAAAATAGAAAAATAATCCTAAGTGTCAACCCTAACTTTCAACCCTAACTTTCAACCCTAACTTTCAACCCTAACTTTCAACCCTAACTCTTCTCTGATTGGTTAGTACCCAAATGAGTCACATACCTAAATTTTCGTATTCCCCTATAACCCTGGGCCAAACAAAAATAGAAAAATAATCCTAAGTGTCAACCCTAACTTTCAACCCTAACTTTCAACCCTAACTTTCAACCCTAACTTTCAACCCTAACTCTTCTCTGATTGGTTAGTACCCAAATGAGTCACATACCTAAATTTTCGTATTCCCCTATAACCCTAACCCTAACCCTAACCCTAACCCTAACCCTAACCCTAACCCTAACCCTAACTTTCAACCCTAACTCTTCTCTGATTGGTTAGTACCCAAATGAGTCACATACCTAAATTTTCGTATTCCCCTATAACCCTGGGCCAAACAAAAATAGAAAAATAATCCTAAGTGTCAACCCTAACTTTCAACCCTAACTTTCAACCCTAACTTTCAACCCTAACTTTCAACCCTAACTCTTCTCTGATTGGTTAGTACCCAAATGAGTCACATACCTAAATTTTCGTATTCCCCTATAACCCTGGGCCAAACAAAAATAGAAAAATAATCCTAACTTTCAACCCTAACTTTCAACCCTAACTTTCAACCCTAACTTTCAACCCTAACTTTCAACCCTAACTCTTCTCTGATTGGTTAGTACCCAAATGAGTCACATACCTAAATTTTCGTATTCCCCTATAACCCTGGGCCAAACAAAAATAGAAAAATAATCCTAAGTGTCAACCCTAACTTTCAACCCTAACTTTCAACCCTAACTTTCAACCCTAACTCTTCTCTGATTGGTTAGTACCCAAATGAGTCACATACCTAAATTTTCGTATTCCCCTATAACCCTGGGCCAAACAAAAATAGAAAAATAATCCTAAGTGTCAACCCTAACTTTCAACCCTAACTTTCAACCCTAACTTTCAACCCTAACTTTCAACCCTAACTCTTCTCTGATTGGTTAGTACCCAAATGAGTCACATACCTAAATTTTCGTATTCCCCTATAACCCTGGGCCAAACAAAAATAGAAAAATAATCCTAAGTGTCAACCCTAACTTTCAACCCTAACTTTCAACCCTAACTTTCAACCCTAACTTTCAACCCTAACTTTCAACCCTAACTCTTCTCTGATTGGTTAGTACCCAAATGAGTCACATACCTAAATTTTCGTATTCCCCTATAACCCTGGGCCAAACAAAAATAGAAAAATAATCCTAAGTGTCAACCCTAACTTTCAACCCTAACTTTCAACCCTAACTTTCAACCCTAACTCTTCTCTGATTGGTTAGTACCCAAATGAGTCACATACCTAAATTTTCGTATTCCCCTATAACCCTGGGCCAAACAAAAATAGAAAAATAATCCTAAGTGTCAACCCTAACTTTCAACCCTAACTTTCAACCCTAACTTTCAACCCTAACTTTCAACCCTAACTCTTCACTGATTGGTTAGTACCCAAATGAGTCACATACCTAAATTTTCGTATTCCCCTATAACCCTGGGCCAAACAAAAATAGAAAAATAATCCTAAGTGTCAACCCTAACTTTCAACCCTAACTTTCAACCCTAACTTTCAACCCTAACTCTTCTCTGATTGGTTAGTACCCAAATGAGTCACATACCTAAATTTTCGTATTCCCCTATAACCCTGGGCCAAACAAAAATAGAAAAATAATCCTAAGTGTCAACCCTAACTTTCAACCCTAACTTTCAACCCTAACTTTCAACCCTAACTTTCAACCCTAACTTTCAACCCTAACTCTTCTCTGATTGGTTAGTACCCAAATGAGTCACATACCTAAATTTTCGTATTCCCCTATAACCCTGGGCCAAACAAAAATAGAAAAATAATCCTAAGTGTCAACCCTAACTTTCAACCCTAACTTTCAACCCTAACTTTCAACCCTAACTTTCAACCCTAACTTTCAACCCTAACTTTCAACCCTAACTCTTCTCTGATTGGTTAGTACCCAAATGAGTCACATAGCTAAATTTTCGTATTCCCCTATAACCCTGGGCCAAACAAAAATAGAAAAATAATCCTAAGTGTCAACCCTAACTTTCAACCCTAACTTTCAACCCTAACTTTCAACCCTAACTTTCAACCCTAACTCTTCTCTGATTGGTTAGTACCCAAATGAGTCACATACCTAAATTTTCGTATTCCCCTATAACCCTAACCCTAACCCTAACCCTAACCCTAACCCTAACCCTAACCCTAACCCTAACCCTAACCCTAACACCCTAACCCTAATACCCTAACCCTAATACCCTAACCCTAATACCCTAACCCTAACCCTAACCCTAACCCTAACCCTAACCCTAATACCCTAACCCTAACCCTAACCCTAACCCTAACCCTAACCCTAACCCTAACCCTAATACCCTAACCCTAACCCTAACCCTAACCCTAACCCTAACCCTAACCCTAATACCCTAACCCTAACCCTAACCCTAACCCTAACCCTAACCCTAACCCTAAGTGTCAACCCTAACTTTCAACCCTAACTTTCAACCCTAACTTTCAACCCTAACTTTCAACCCTAACTCTTCTCTGATTGGTTAGTACCCAAATGAGTCACATACCTAAATTTTCGTATTCCCCTATAACCCTAACCCTAACCCTAACCCTAACCCTAACCCTAACCCTAACCCTAACTTTCAACCCTAACTTTCAACCGTAACTTTCAACCCTAACTTTTCTCTGATTGGTTAGTACCCAAATGAGTCACATACCTACATTTTCGTATTCCCCTATAACCCTAACCCTAACCCTAACCCTAACCCTAACCCTAACCCTAATACCCTAATACCCTAACCCTAATACCCTAACCCTAACCCTAACCCTAACCCTAACCCTAACCCTAATACCCTAACCCTAACCCTAACCCTAACCCTAACCCTAACCCTAATACCCTAACCCTAACCCTAACCCTAACCCTAACCCTAACCCTAACCCTAACCCTAATTTTCGTATTCCCCTATAACCCTAACCCTAACCCTAACCCTAACCCTAACCCTAACCCTAACTTTCAACCCTAACCCTAACCCTAACCCTAACTTTCAACCCTAACTTTCAACCCTAACTTTCAACCCTAACTCTTCTCTGATTGGTTAGTACCCAAATGAGTCACATACCTAAATTTTCGTATTCCCCTATAACCCTGGGCCAAACAAAAATAGAAAA
Source organism: Ascaphus truei (assembly GCF_040206685.1). Taxonomy (NCBI): domain Eukaryota; kingdom Metazoa; phylum Chordata; class Amphibia; order Anura; family Ascaphidae; genus Ascaphus; species Ascaphus truei. Next base: position 6,487 of record NW_027455168.1, read on the forward strand.
ATAATCCTAAGTGTCAACCCTAACTTTCAACCCTAACTTTCAACCCTAACTTTCAACCCTAACTTTCAACCCTAACTCTTCTCTGATTGGTTAGTACCCAAATGAGTCACATACCTAAATTTTCGTATTCCCCTATAACCCTGGGCCAAACAAAAATAGAAAAATAATCCTAAGTGTCAACCCTAACTTTCAACCCTAACTTTCAACCCTAACTTTCAACCCTAACTCTTCTCTGATTGGTTAGTACCCAAATGAGTCACATACCTAAATTTTCGTATTCCCCTATAACCCTGGGCCAAACAAAAATAGAAAAATAATCCTAAGTGTCAACCCTAACTTTCAACCCTAACTTTCAACCCTAACTTTCAACCCTAACTTTCAACCCTAACTCTTCTCTGATTGGTTAGTACCCAAATGAGTCACATACCTAAATTTTCGTATTCCCCTATAACCCTGGGCCAAACAAAAATAGAAAAATAATCCTAAGTGTCAACCCTAACTTTCAACCCTAACTTTCAACCCTAACTTTCAACCCTAACTCTTCTCTGATTGGTTAGTACCCAAATGAGTCACATACCTAAATTTTCGTATTCCCCTATAACCCTGGGCCAAACAAAAATAGAAAAATAATCCTAAGTGTCAACCCTAACTTTCAACCCTAACTTTCAACCCTAACTTTCAACCCTAACTTTCAACCCTAACTCTTCTCTGATTGGTTAGTACCCAAATGAGTCACATACCTACATTTTCGTATTCCCCTATAACCCTGGGCCAAACAAAAATAGAAAAATAATCCTAAGTGTCAACCCTAACTTTCAACCCTAACTTTCAACCCTAACTTTCAACCCTAACTTTCAACCCTAACTCTTCTCTGATTGGTTAGTACCCAAATGAGTCACATACCTAAATTTTCGTATTCCCCTATAACCCTGGGCCAAACAAAAATAGAAAAATAATCCTAAGTGTCAACCCTAACTTTCAACCCTAACTTTCAACCCTAACTTTCAACCCTAACTTTCAACCCTAACTCTTCTCTGATTGGTTAGTACCCAAATGAGTCACATACCTAAATTTTCGTATTCCCCTATAACCCTGGGCCAAACAAAAATAGAAAAATAATCCTAAGTGTCAACCCTAACTTTCAACCCTAACTTTCAACCCTAACTTTCAACCCTAACTCTTCTCTGATTGGTTAGTACCCAAATGAGTCACATACCTAAATTTTCGTATTCCCCTATAACCCTGGGCCAAACAAAAATAGAAAAATAATCCTAAGTGTCAACCCTAACTTTCAACCCTAACTTTCAACCCTAACTTTCAACCCTAACTCTTCTCTGATTGGTTAGTACCCAAATGAGTCACATACCTAAATTTTCGTATTCCCCTATAACCCTAACCCTAACCCTAACCCTAACGTTTATCTCTATGGCAATGAACAGACCCGCTTATTGCCCCCTGGTCCGACCCCCCAGAGATGGACTCCAACTGGACAAGCACAGTCTCACCAAGTATGTGGAGGGCACTGATCGGATTGACATGTTTCTAAGGAACTTTGAAACGCAGTGCCGGCGGTACGGGGTGCTTCCCCAGCATAGGGTTGCACGCCTGGACCCGCTACTCTCCAGCTTGGCTAAACAGACTTTGATGGCGCTTACAGAGGAGTTTGCTGATGACTATGACCACCTGAAAGAACTTTTGCTGTTTCAGCATGGTTTTACCCCTGAAGCTTACCGGGGTAAGTTCCGGCTGGAGGAGAGGCACCCTCAGGAGACCTATGTCACTTATGTGACCCGCATGGCTTTGTATGGGTTACACTGGGTGGAGGGCTCTGAGGCCAAGACTTACCAACGCCTGCTGGACCTCATCTTTCAGGAGCAGCTCATGCAGCAGTGCCCGCCGGCGGTGAGGGCTTTTGTGTATGATAAAAAGCCCAAGACCTACACCGAGGCGGCGAGGATGGCAGATGACTATGTGGTCAGCCGGTCCCAGATGACCGCCAAGGTACCAGCCAAAGCGGTAACCCCACCGGCGCCGGCCAAGAAAGCTGTGAGTACCCCCCAGTGGACCCAAAAGCCGCCTGCGGGCAGCGGGTCACAGAAGGCGGGAGAGCTCCGGCATGAGCGCCGGTGCTACAATTGCAACAGCACTGGTCACATCAGACCAGATTGCCCGGAACCCCTGCGTTCCAACGGACCCTATCGAGGGCAACGCACCCCAGCTGCAAAGCCGGTAGCCCGCGTGCGGGTGGCTTCCACCAAAGAACCAGGACCGGTCATGGAAACAACTCCCAGCGAGACGTCCCATGTCACCCCTACCCCGGTTTCTTCAGTGCCTACAGCCAGGAGCGGAGGACATCACAGCGCAGACCTGCAGCAGACGGACGGCAGGAGCAAGCATCTCACCCCGGTCACAGTCGGTGACCGGCAAGCAGTTGGCTTACTTGATTCAGGAGCTGCAGTGACCCTGGTCCGACCTGATATGGTCCGGCCAGAGGAATTGATCCCAGGCCCTGGGATACAGATCACTGTGGCTGACGGAGAGCCACGTTTCCTGCAGGTGGCCCGCATTTTTTTGTATTGGGGGGTGGGCAAGGGTGTGCGGGAGGTGGGGGTTTTACCAGGTTTGGATGCTGAAATTCTTTTGGGCAATGACCTGGGACCGATGACCTGCACCTACGACCGTGTGCCCCAGCCCGCTGCAGTGGCGGCGGTTACCCGGAGCCAGACCGCGGCAATGTCGGCGGTGGCCACCCCAGTCCCCCAGCCTTTGGGACCAATGTTAGCGGAGGGCACAGAGGAGCCCAGGGAGGTAAGCCAGGATCAGTTGCAACCACAGGCTGACTTACTGTTCCCCCTTACCGTGTCCCCTTCCCCTGACAATGACATGACTGGGGGGGGGGCAGATTTAGGAGCCCAGTTTAGGGAGGCAGTGAAGGCAGACCCTAACCTGGCCGGCGTGAGACTTCGGGCGTCCGAATCTCAGGCAGGGGAGGGCACTGAGCGCTGCCTATGGCATAAGGGACTCCTATACAGAGAAGAAGGGAACCCGAGAATAGAGAAGGGATTGACCGGTAAGCGACAGCTAGTAGTACCCCAGGGGTACCGACAGCAATTGTTACGGGTAGCTCACTCTATTCCGTTAGCGGGACATCAGGGGGTCACCAGAACGCGAGCCCGGTTATTGCAGCGTTATTTCTGGCCGGGGGCATCCAGGGATGTGGCTGATTTCTGCTGCTCCTGTGATGCCTGCCAGCGAGTAGGTAAGGTGGGCGACCGTGTGAAGGCACCCCTGAGACCCCTACCGATAATAGGGGAACCCTTCCAGAAGGTAGCGGTGGACCTGATAGGACCCCTCATGATTCCAAGCAGGTCAGGGAAGTGCTACATCCTCACGGTGGTGGATTTTGCCACCCGGTACCCTGAGGCGGTAGCGCTGGGCACCATAAGTGCCAAGACAGTGGCAGCAGCTTTGCTGAACATTTTTGCTAGGGTAGGTTTCCCTAGTGAGATCCTAACTGATCAGGGGTCGCAGTTCATGAGTGAACTGTTACATTGTCTCTGGGATGCCTGCGGTGTACAGCACCAGCGCACTACCCCTTACCATCCCCAAACAAACGGATTATGTGAGAGGTTTAATGGTACCCTGAAGCAGATGCTTCGGACCTTTATAGAGGCGGAGGGGAAAGACTGGGAGATTCACCTGCAGCACTTGCTGTTTGCATACCGAGAGGTACCGCAAGAATCTACAGGCTTCTCCCCCTTCGAGCTACTATATGGCCGCAGGGTACGTGGACCTCTGGACCTCTTCCGTGAGGGATGGGAGGGGGAGACTACTGCTACTGATGCTTCAGTGATCCAGTATGTAGTAGATCTCAGAGACCGGTTAGAGATGCTTATGGGGGTGGCCCAGGACCACCTCAGGGCTGCTCAGACCAAGCAGAAGCAATGGTATGACCAGCAGGCCCGTAGCAGAGAATTCATCCCAGGACAGCAGGTGCTTGTTCTCAAACCCACTCGGGAGAACAAGCTGATGGCTGCCTGGTCGGGACCGTACCCGGTTATCCGAAAGGTGAATGAGTGCAACTATGTTGTACAGGTAGCGCCTGAGAGGCACAAGACATATCACATTAATATGTTAAAGGAATACAGAGCACCGAGTATGGGAGCAGTAATGGCCATTTGTAGCCCACTGCTGGAGGATCCGGCGAGCAATGCTCTGCCTGATCTCCTAGGGGAGGCAAAGCAAGGAAACACTGTTGAGCAGGTAGAGATCGGGGCACAGTTGAGTGCTAGGCAGAAGGGAGAAGCCAGGGACATGCTAGCTCAGTATAGCGCCCTCTTCACTGACATGCCAGGGACCACACATCTCACCAAACACCCAGTACACACAGGGGACCTGCAGCCTCTGCATAAGCACGCTTATAGAGTGTCAGCAGAGGTCAAGACAAGTATGGAGAGAGATTGAGGAGATGCTGACCCTAGGGGTAATTACTCCGTCCCAGAGCCCTTGGGCAAGTCCAGTAGTCCTAGTGCCTAAGAAGGACAAAACCACCCGGTTTTGTGTGGACTACCGGTTGCTCAACGCTGGGACGGTGTCAGATGCTTACCCCATGCCCCGCATGGATGAGTTACTAGATGAACTCGCGGGGGCAAAGTATCTGACCACCATGGATCTGAGCAAAGGCTACTGGCAGATTCCCCTGACCCTGGAGGCTAGGGAGAAGTCAGCATTCATCACTCCAAGTGGCCTCTATGAGTTTTTGGTGATGCCATTTGGGATGAAGAATGCCCCGGCTACCTTCCAACGCCTGGTCAATAGGTTACTGGAAGGGATGCAGAGCTATGCCAGGGCTTACTTAGATGACATTGCTGTCTTTAGTAATTCCTGGGAATCCCACATAGGACATGTAGCTGCGGTGCTGGATAGAATCAGGGAGGCTGGGCTTACCTTAAAACCCACTAAGTGTATGGTAGGTATGGCAGAAGTCCTGTACTTAGGGCACAGGGTGGGTGGAGGGCATTTCAAGCCAGAGCCAGCCAAGGTAGAAGCCATAGTTCAGTGGCCTGTTCCAAAAACCAAGAAACAGGTCATGGCCTTTTTGGGCACCGCAGGGTACTACAGGAAATTTGTCCCACAGTACAGCGCCGTGGCCAAACCCCTGACTGATCTGACTAAGAAGCAACTGCCTGTGCTTATTACCTGGTCTCCTGCCTGTGAAACTGCTTTCCAGGCACTGAAAGCTGCGCTTGCTGAGGCCCCCATCCTGGCTGCCCCAGATTATACCAAGCATTTTCTTATTCAGACTGATGCCTCAGACTTTGGTGTGGGGGCTGTGTTGAGCCAGGTGGGGGACGACGGCAAAGAGCACCCTGTGGTGTATCTCAGTCGCAAACTGCTCCCCAGGGAGGTGGCATATGCCACCATTGAAAAGGAGTGCTTGGCCATTGTGTGGGCACTCAAAAAGCTCCAGCCCTATGTCTATGGGAGGGCTTTCACGGTCATTACCGACCACAATCCCCTGAGCTGGCTACAGAGGGTATCAGGGGAAAATGCCAAACTGCTGAGATGGAGCTTGGCTTTGCAAGAATTTGAATTCACCATTCAGCACAAAAAGGGTAGTGAAAACAGCAATGCTGATGGACTTTCACGCCAGGACTATCCCTCTGAGACTGAATTCATTAATGGTGCCAGCAGTGCCCCACTCCCCGTCAGGGCCAGTGGGCCACAGGACACGCATTAAGAAGGGGAGGTGTAGAGGGAGAGAGGGGGTGGCCCGGTATTAAAGGGGTTGCACCCCATTTGGCCACCCCTGACCGCACCAGGGAGACAAGGGGTTAACTGGGCTGAGGTCCAGAAATGTGATGTAACCCTTGTTATGACATGTAAATGTATTTTCCCCTGTTCCATTGTAATGTCTGGTTACTCAGTGTTTGCATCACACACACACTAGAATCCATCCGGGAGCACAAGGGTTAATAATTCTTTAATGATTATAGCTCTTTGTGTAAGTTTCCCGCCTTTTCGGGCACCATTTTGCAGGTCCCCATTGGCCGCCATTAGGGCTCAATGCATTTCAATAGGAATTTGTGCTGTTTTCGTCCTGTTTCCTGTAGTGACCAGCAGGTGGCGTCCGAGAGGGAGAGCGGCGGTTTCCCATTGAAAGTCAATGGGCTCATTGACTTCAATGGAGATGCCTCGAGGTAACCTAGTTGGCTGCCGTCCAGACCGCAAACCGCAAAGCGGATACAATGTCCTTCAAAAGAGCTAAAATCACTGGGTCAAGTTCAACGTCAATTAGCGGGGAAATAAACTGTTTTAGGGCACCTAGGGATAAAATTCTTTTTGCCCCTAGTTCCTAAGCGTCCCCCCACTCGACCACCACCGGGTCCCCGAATCCTGGACCCCCGATAAGGGTCGAACCAGATAGAGCGGGTCGCGCCATAGGCTTTGCCGGCGGCGGCAGAAACGGCTCAGAAAAATGACTAAGTGAGAAATGCTGAATTTTAGGAATCCATATCTCCGGTTCCGGAGGGTTCAGCGGATCAGGGTTTGGGGTATCTGTAGCCACTGCTCCGGCATCGCTGCAGAACCATCCTTGACCCGCTTGGACCAACCCGACGGAGTATGGACCCCCTTGAAGTTCGGGACTTTTCCCATAAACTTCAATGGCAGAAAACCCCCATTGACTTCAATGGCGGCGATTTACCATTGAAAGTCTATGGCGGAGCTGCCCGTTGTTTTCAATGGGGATTTAGTGAAAAGCTGAGATTTCTTTTTCAATGGAGATTTTTGTATTAAAATGATTTAATGTGCATTGGTGTAACTCCGGTTTCTTAGGTCGTAGCAAGTCGCTTTTTGGACCATATGGTGTCCCAGTTCTGGCAATGCGAACTGGGAAGTTTGGACCTGCTAAACCTAACGGAACCGGATATTTTAATACGTTTATGTTTTATGCTTAATAGTGTATCTTAAGGTATGGACAAAGACCCAGAAGAGATTCTTTTGGGCCATAAGGTAGCAGATGGCCCTGGGGACGCCGCTATGTCTAGGATTTAAGTGCTGTTCAAAGAGTTTTATCACCCTCACTGTTTATCCGAAGCCCAAACCAGGGCAGGTCTTAAGTGTTCCAGTTAACACCTTTCAACAAAGGTTTTCCTGCCAGAACTCCAAATGGTAGACTGTCTGGCATTCCTGACGTAAATGTGGGGCTTCAGAAATGAGACCCCCAGAGTTCTACTGCGCATGTGCCAACTAGCAGGGGGGCATGGGTCAGAATGCTTTCCCACGTTAGTGAGTGGCTGGAGGTAATTGGAAACCAATCCCCTGTGCTTAAGGTTAAGAATAGAAGGAGAATGGTTTATAAACTGCTGTCCACCCATATATCCTTTGTCTTCGTTTGCTGATATGGTTACCTGATATCACCTGAATGATTTCCTCACTGCTGAAAGAAATGCTACATCATACTTCTCATTCCCCAACCCTTAAGTAAGTGTACTTCTTGTTCGTTACTGTATTATCTGTTGTGTTCACCTATATTCTAAGGAATAAATACAATTTATTATATCTTAAGCCTCGTTCAGTTCAAACCCAATTATTTTTGTGTAATATTAATAAGCCTGTGGAAGCTATCGTCACAAGGAGGTATTATAGTGTGTATTGTGGGGAGAATTAGTGTGTGTGTTGTTTGGGAGTGATATTCGGGAGGATTGTGTGTGCAGAAGGAAGAATGAGTGAGGGGGGAGTAAGGGAGCAGGATTGAATGAGAGGGGGTCATTGAGTGATAGCGGGGAGGGGAGGGAAGAGTGAGGAGAGTGGGTGTAGGAGGGAGCAGTGCAAGAGACCGTCGGGGGCAGAATACATGGTGAGAAGGGAGGCTGCCTAGAAGCATAAAAATCTACTTCACCACTGTTCTGTACTCTCTTCAATACTCTGTGTTACAGATCTCTCTGGCAAGAAATGGGGTCCAATGGCAAAGACTGCTCTAAATAAGATAGTATAAATGAACACAGAGAGAAATTCCAAAGAGTAACCCAAGAAAATACAAGTGAAATCTAATCGTAAGGTAATTAGTCCCATTAAGTGAAATACATAAAGGAATAGTCCATAAAAAAGCACAAAGGAAAAAAATAGGAGTACTTTATTGTGATGTTACATTTCAGAGAATATAAAATTATAGGAAAACAATTCCACTTTATTCAGAAAACCAGAAAGTCTTGGTCCCAGGTGGACTGAATTTTTATTGCAAATAAGTTCCTTAATACACAAGTAAAGAATATAGTTACTTATTCTATTCTCTACTGTAAGACGTGCCACATTGCCCAATATTTGGGTACAGTGCCCAGATTGTGACCATGCACTACAGAGGTGAGATTCCCCCAACTCCAATTTGCTACACACTCCAAGAGAGATTATTGTGATCAGAGGTGGAATGAGAGGGGTGAGAAGGGTCGCTGCCCAGGGAGTAGCCTGACAGGGGGTACAGAAATCTCTTTTGGTGCATATATTGCGGAGCTGCATTGATTGACTTGTCAATCAGCTCTGCTGCCTATCCCATTGACATCATGATCCGGCACTGTGATCAGCTGCAGCGCTGACCCAGGTGTGTTAGTGCAGCACTTTACAGGGAGGGAACAGAGGTTGTGGATGACAGATGCTGGGGATAGGCCATGAGTACGGGCCAGAGTAAGGTGGAGACTTTCTGTACTCTGCATACAGGACACTGCATGCATGACAGTGTCTGTGTGTGTGTGTGTGTGTGTGTATTCCAAGTGTAAGTGTGCTCTGTAAGTATGCCTGTGTGGCAGGTATAGGGGGGTGGTTCAGCTGGAGGAACTTATCCAGGCACAAAAGCACATAGATGCCCCAGATTATACCACCCCAAATGCTGATAATATCCTGCTGCACTTTACAGAAGATGATGCAGATGTCAGTGGGTGGTGGGTTCATTAAATCCATCCATCATATCATAGCCACACTGTGCATATGATGTACTGAATCAATCACAGGAAGACATCTCCATGGTAGGGGTAGAAGTTAACAGAATATGTCCAGCACTGTGGTGTGTAGCCCATAAATAATAATTGTGCACATTACAGAACATACTTGCAACTGCAAGATCATTTTGCTGCTTGTAGTGTTTGCTCTTGTCCTGTGCAGTGTTGTCGTAGATCCGTCTCTTCAGTGTTCACTGCAATAAAAGTAAGACATTGCATTAATATTACAGAAGTTTGGGAGCTGAAATCCCACTATGCTGCAGACATTTTCCCTTTGCATAAGATTCTTGTGATTATATCTCAATGATGATCAATAACAACTACATCATAACACAGCCGCTCAATACAAAATATGTATTTGCTATCAATGGTCATGGAGGCCAAACGTCACACAATGTACAGATACACTACCGACACACTTTATTGAAGTGTGGTCGGTACCGCAAGCCGGGAAATCTCCCGGCTTGCTAGTGGCCGCCCCTCGGCGTGCCGTGCATCATAGACGCGCGGTCACGCGTCATCGGGAGCGTGCGCCCCCTGCACGCGTGTCCAGGGGCTCCCCGAGGGAGCCCTGGTGTCCCGCGATCGCGGGACAGCGGCAGGGGGTTCCGGGGGACCCGGCGGACCCGGCAGCGGTAGGGAGAGCGCCCCGATCGGAGGGCGCTCTTCCGCTGCTTCGGCGCGCGCCCGTCACACTCGGGCACGCGCCAGGCTACTGCTGCGGCACAGAACGGGCAAATGCTCGAATAAACTGTGCCGCAGCAGTATACTGCTGCGGCCGAGTTTATTCGAGCATTTGCCCGTTCTTGGCCGCAGCAGTAACCTGGCGCGCGCCGGAGGGTGCCGGGCGCACGCCGAAGCAGCGGAGGAGCGCCCTCCGATCGGGGCTTTCTCCCTTCCGGTGCCGGGTCCGTCGGGTCCCCCGGAACCCCCTGCCGCTGTCCCCCACATCGCGGGACACCAGTGCTCCCTCGGGGAGCCCTGGACGCGCGTGCAGGGGGCGCAGGCACCCGATGACGCGTGACCGTGCATCGGTGATGCGCGGCACGCTGAGGGAGTGCGGCTAGCACGCCGGGGCATCCCCCGGCTTGCGGTGCTAGCCGTGCTTCAATAAAACGTGTCGGTAGTGTAGCAAGGATTATTTCTTCCTCTGGTGCATTATGATGGGATGTGTTGTAAGATTCTGCATTATTAGCATCACTGAATCTTTTGGAAACTGAGTAATATTCTATGTTTTAATGCAATATTATGGATGATCAGCCGGTAAAATAAAGCTTACTGTATCTGTAGCCATGCTCTACCCATGATGTGCTGAATCAATGACTGCAGAGTGATTCAGAGTGGTAAACATGACTGGAACACATCTCTGAATAGAGGACAGAACAGCAGTGCAGAGTAGGAGGTGAATGTATCTCAAATGGAAGACTTAGTAGCTGTGTGGGGAGTAGACAGTACAGACTGATCAAATAAATAGTTAAAGGAGTATCTTCAACATTACTTGGCTTTGTTATCAACATTGAAGTTTCTCTTGTTTTTTCTGTTCTTTAAATCACTACTACTGATGCCATGTGTAACCTGTACTGAGAGATATACTCTACTGGCCTAGATGAAACCATATGATGCAAACAGGATTCATCCCACTCCAGATTCATATGATTGCACCACTTCAACCTTTAATAAAACACATAGAACTACAGCAGTGCGCTACTGCACATGTTCTTGTTATGAATGGTAGTAGATGTGGTCCTTGGGTCAATACTTCATACAGCAGCCACACTCTACTCATGATGTATTGAATCAACAAAAACCTGCATGGTACAGATCACAGGAAGGGTAGAGTAGAGGGGAATATGTCCAATGCGAAACCCTTAGCAGCTGGATTGTGTGGAGTCAACAAAACGACAAATACTAAATGAGAAATATACACATTGCTTATCTGTCTCTGTGTAGTCATTTTCCTCCTCTTCAACTGTCTTTCAAAATTTCTCTTCTGACAGAAAAGAAACACATGGCTTCAATATTCACTGTTCTTCCCTCCTGAAATAAAAGTTAAGCATTGCATGGTTATGATCATACATACAATGAACCTTGCGCCAAACCATGTGATCCAAAGTAAATCCACCTCCCTCCCATAGCTGTGTTCCTTCTAGAGCTTCTACCACACAAGTCATTAATGTTCGTGACACTGTACTGCAGTCACAGTCTGCACACAAAGTACTGAATCAATTACATCACACTGAAAAGGCAGTCTACATGATGCAATAGTTAACCATAATAACTCTGTCATGCAAATGACAGGAAAACCTATATGTATATCATTAGGGGAGAGGGGAAAAATAATTAAAAAATAAGTGCGACAAATAAAAACAGATTATAGGAAAGTAAATCCTTGCCCTGGGAACTTTACAATCTAATAGAAATGTTAGAAGACTTAAAGAGAGGCAGCAGTTGGGGGAAGAAGTGCAGTAGATGACAATGCTTGTCCTTATGGTGGGTACAATTAGTAGAAAGCACATCTTGGGAACAATAGTTGTTAGCAGTGACTGTGGGTGTGGGACAGTAGCCACGAGTCAAAGTTTTTGAAATGCTTGATTTAAGTCGTGAATTTTAAGATTGGTCTTACATGTGGGTGGAAGAGGTTATGTTGGCATATACTGAGTGTGAGGAAGTTTCACATGTACGGTGCAGTGATGGAAAATGGTTTCAGGCAAGTGAGAGAACAGTAGAGGTGAAAGAAGTTTACAGGAGACAGTTATGGTTATAGTGCAAGAGACAAGCAAGGGCATAACGAGAGATCAAAGATGATATGCAAGAAGGAGCAGATTAATGGAGAGCCTTAACAAAAAGGTAAGGAGGAGAACTTTGTAGGTGATACAAAAACTTGATGGGATGCCAGGACAGGGATTTAAGGAGATGAGCAGAGACTGTTGTGGGAGAAAGTGAGATAATTCAAGCAGCAGAGTTTTGCATAGGAGAAAGTTGTGAAGCATGGAGGCCTGTTAGTAGTATGTTAAAATAACCTATAGGATAACAGTATACATTGGAGTTTTAGCAGTAGGTTGAGAGGGGAAAGGGAAGATCTTGGCAATATTACAGAGAAAGAGGCAACACATTTTACCCATAGCCGTGCATGTGAATGGAGATGGAATTGAAGAGCCAAATGTTACTCCTATGCAACATGTTTGATGACAAGATAGATGGTAGTACTGTTTACTGTGATGGAGAAAGGGGATAATATGAGCCCAGTGTTAGACATTAAGTTTAAGGCAGTGGAGTGCCATCCATGAGCATATAGCCAGGAGACAACCCAAGAGTAGGGACTGGATTGCAGGAGTGAGAACAGGGGTGGATAGATTTGTGTGTGTATCATCCGCATAGAGATTATATCTAAGGCCAAAAGCATTGATGAAGTCACCAAATGATAGTATGTAGAGAGAAAGAGAGATCTCAGAACAGACCCCTGATGTATACCCACAGACAGATCAATAGAAGACGAAGACATGTTAGCAACAGAGATGGAGAATGTGTGACAGGAAAGTTATGATGAAAACCAGGATAGAACTTTGTTACTGATACCAAGAGAGAGTTTAGAATATGAAGGAGGAGAGTGATTGAGAGCATCAAACGCAGCCGATAGATCAAGTAGGATTAGTAGGGAAAAACCTTGGGAATTAGCTTTAAGCACAGTCTGTAGAACGTGCTGTACGAAAGGCAGGTTGTAAAGGATCCAGGAGGGCATGTGATTTAAGAATGTTGACACTAGCAATTAGAAGGCAAACAGCATGAGGGATACAGAGCGGTAGTTAGTAAGGCACATAGGGTGTAGTTTGTTTCTGACAAAAGGGTGACCGCTACAGGCTTAAAGTAAGAGGGCAAAAATCCAGAGAATAGGGAGAAATTGAAGATGTGGGTGAGAGTGGGGACTAAGAGATGCAGTAAGGTGTGAGGGGATACGATCTAGAGGGCATGTGGTAGAGGGAGAATAGAAGATGATTAGCTTCCAGCTCTGTAAGAGAAGAAAAGGAGTCAAGTGCAGAAGGAGATTTGGGTAGAAGGAGAGAAGGGGGAAGGGACAGAAGGAATCTCCTTTTGGGTGGCATCCACCTTGCCTCTGAAGTAGTCAAATGCTTGAGGAGAAGTGAAGGAAGGATGGCAAGTGGGAGGAGAAGGTCAGTGGAGGGAGTCAAATACAGAGAAAAAAAACAGCGTAAATTAAATTTGAGTGTTGATGAGTGTGGAAAAAAGTAGTGTATTTAGCCCTAGAGAGCAGCTTTATACAGGACAGGAGACATTTTTACTGTAGAAAAATCAAACAAAGTGTGAGATTTCCTCCGTAGGTATTAAGAACAGCGAGTGGAAGTGTGATGAGTGTGTTTGGGAATTTAGCCAAAGGTGTGGGTTAGAGGGATGAGTGTGTCAGAGCCTATAGGGGGCATATAGATAGGAGGATAGCATTGTAAGAGTTAATAAGATTGTTAGTTTAAGCAGAAAGAAAGAGAGAGAAGAGAGAAGAGAGAAGAGAGGTTAGAGTAGATGTCAGAGGAGAGTTTAATTAAGCAGAGGCAAATCAGTGGGACAGGTAAGATGCGGTGAGGGGAATGACTGATTGTGACTGATGAGAGCAGAAGAGGTTATGTACAACTAGAGCCTTGTTAGTAAGAGTGGACATTCCAGAGGGCACAGGAGAAGGGAAGAGAAAAGTAAGGAAAGGAATGTGGATTACATTAGATAGGTTAACACTCTTAGTAGGGAGGCCTGATGTGTATATGAGCCGGTCCAAGATTATAAGAGATATCCCCCAACATCAGCGAGCATAGAAGGAGACACAGAGATAGGTGTAGAGAGAGACAGAGATAGGGATATGTAGAGAGAGAAGGGCGTCAAGAGAATGAGACAGATAGGCGTAGAGAGAGGAGACATAGAGAGAGGGGGCTTTGAGAGGGGGGCGTAGAGAATGAGGGAAGGTGGAAGAGAATAGGATGTGCAGGAGTGCATTTCATTGAGCAGTGCAGAAATAGCTGCAATAGAGGTCTGTACAAATGGTGCTTTGTGTAGACACATGCAAAGGTAGGGGAAGGAAAGTGTATAGAACATGTGGATAAAAGCAGGAGTGTGGAAGTTAGAGAAATTAGAAAAGTTTTACAGAGGAGTGAGGAAACAGTAAACAGAAAGAACAAGAGAGAGGTTACATTGGGATGACGTGCTGTGGTAGAGAGAAATGCTAGGAGAGAGCCTCCAGATATTAGAGGACATGAATTGAGAGAGCAAATGTATAAATCAAAACCGGAGGGGGAGGTATAGCACGAAAGCTTGCACAGCAGTTGATGAAGATTATAGTCTTAAAGTTGCGTGTACCTGTCAGGGCACTCAAGAAGGTCAATGCTCACAAGTGCAGAGTTCATGAAGAAATGCTGAATCCAGTTCCCCTCCAATTTAATATTAATATAACTTTTTCATTCTTCATTACTGCAAAAAGCAAACAAAACAAAACCACATTGCATTACTATTTTCAAAATGGATTGAATGACATATTCAACAGTAACTGTGTGATGCCAATATTGCCTTCTCACTCGTAGGCCAGTACGGTCAGGTACCCAGTACTGATAAAACAATAAGTGCCCGTACTAAGTACCAATATGAATTATAAGGAAATGTAAAATCTCCAGGTCTCTCTCCATCTCTGCAACAGATATATGGATAAGCCCATATTAAGGCATCACGTGACCGGAGCCGTCACTGACTGGGTATACGCAAAGATGCAGGGAGATGCAAAGAAAGGGAGGGAGACAGGGAGAAGATGGGAAACGGAGGGAGGCACTGATGGCAGGCCTCTCTCTTTCACTGGTGCATGCAAGGAGCTGGTCCCAACATCCACAAAGTGTGTGTGTATTATTGGTTGTGTTTTATGGCGGTAGGAGGATAGTGTGTATATTGTGTGTGTGTGTGGGAGTATTATATTGTGTGTAGGGTATTATAGTGTGTATATTATGTTGAGGTGCAGAGGAGAGTGTTAGATTGGGTATCTTGTGTTAGGGGGTATTGTGTATATTGTGTTTAAGACTATAATATTATTGGGGAGATTATTATTGAGGAGGTATTAAAGTGTGTATTGTGGGGAGTATTAGTGTATGTATTATTTGTGGGTGACAGATGCTGTGGGTAGGCCAAGAGTACGGGCCAGACTAAGGTGGAGACTTTCTGTACTCTGCATACAGGACTCTACATGCACTGCAGAGGTGAAATTCCCCCAACTCCAATTTGCTACACTCTCCAAGAGAGAATATTGTGATCAGAGGTGGAAGATGAGCAGGGTCACTGCCCAGGGAGTAGCCTGTCAGGGGGCATGGAAATCTCTTTTGGTGCGTATGTTGCCACATGGCATTGATTGACCGGTCAATTAGCACTGCTTCCTATCACAGTGACATGATCCGGTGCTGTGATCGGTTGCAGCGCTGACCAAGGTGTGTTAGTGCAGCAATTTACAGGGAGGGAACAGAGGTTGTGGGTGACAGATGCTGGGGGTAGGCCAAGAGTACGGGCCAGAGCAAGGTGGAGATATTCTGTACTCTGCATGCCCATCCTGCATGCCCAGGACTCTGCATGCATGCCAGTGGCTGTGGGGTGTGTGTGTGTAGGTATGCCAAGTGTCAGTGTGCATAAGTAAGTGTGCTGTGTGTGTAAGTAAGTTTGCCTGTGTGGCAGGAGGTGTAGGGGGGTGGGGGGCGGGGGGCGGTTCAGCTGGAGGACTTTACCCAGCACAAAAGCACATAGATGCCTCTGATTATATCACCCCAAATGCTGATAATATCCTGCTGTAGATGCACTTTACAGAAGATGATACAGATGTCATCAGTGTTTGGTGGGTTCATTAAATCAATCCATCATATAATAGCCACACTGTGCATATGATGTACTGAATCAGTAACACCAACCACAGGAAGACATCTCCATGGTAGGGGTAGTGTTGAAGTTAACAAAATATGTCCAGCACTGTGGTGTGGAGCCCATACATAATAATTGTGCACATTACCAGAACAACATATTGTCAACTGCATGATCATTTTGCTGCTTGTAGTGTATACTCTTGTCCTGTGCAGTGTTGTAGTAGATCCGTCTCTTCGGTGTTCACTGCAATAAAAGTAAGACATTGCATTAATATTACAGAAGTTTGGGGGCTGAAATCCCACTATGCTAATGACAGTTTCCCTTTGCATAAGATTCTTGTGATTATATCTCAATGATGATCAATAACAACTACATCATAACACAGCTGCTCTATACAGAATATGTATTTGCCATCAATGGTCATGGAGGCAATATGTCACACAATGTACATATATAGCAAGGATTATTTCTTCCTCTGGTGTATTATGATGGGAGGGTGAGATTCTGCATTATCAGCATCAGTAAATCTGTAGGAAACTGAGTGATATTCTATTTTTTAATGCAATATTAGGGTAAAATAAAGCTTGCTGTATCTATAGCCATGCTCTACCCATGATGTGCTGAATCAATGACTGCAGAGCGATTTAGAGTGGTAAACATGACTTGAACTCATCTCTGAATAGAGGGTAGCACAGTAGTGCAGAGTAGAAGGTGAATGTATCTCAAATGGAAACCCTTAGCAGCTGTGTGGGGAGTAGACAGTACAGACTGACCAAGTAAATAGTAAAAAGTAGTAACTTCAACATTACTTGGTTTTGTTCTCCACTCCTGTTTTTCTGTTCTTTAAATCACTAATACTGATGCCATATGTAACCTGTACTGAGAGTTATATACTCTACTGGCCTAGATCAAATTAAATGATGCAAACAGGATCCCTCCCACTCAAGATTCATATGATTGCACCACCTCAACCTTTCATAGCAATAACATAGAACTGCAGCAGTGCGCTACTGCACATGTTCTTGTTATGAATGGTAGTAGATGTGGTCCTTGGGTCAGTACTTCATACTGTAGCCACACTCTATTCATGATGTATTGAATCAACAAAAATCTGCATGGTACAGATCACAGGAAGGGGTGGAGTAGAGGTGAATATGTCCAATGCGAAACCCTTAGCAGCCGGATTTTTTGGAGTCAATAAAACGACAAATACTAAATGAGAAATATACACATTGCTTATCTGTCTCTGTGTAGTCATTTTCCTCCTCTTCAACTGTCCTTCAATTTTCTATTTTGCAAGAAAATGAACACATGGCTTCAATATTCACTTCTGTTCTGCAGTCTTTCCTCTTGAAATAAAAAAGTTAAGCATTGCATTATTATTATTATAATTATTATTGACGATACATACAATGAACCTTGCTCCAAACCATGTGATACAAAGCAAATCCACCTCCCTCCCACAGCTGTGCTCCTTCTAGAGCTTCTACCACACAAGTTATTCATGTCAGTGAAACTGTACTGCAGTCCCGGTCTGCACACAATCTACTGAATCAATGACATCACACTGTGTCACACAATGTCATGCTAACGACAGGAAACAATCTTTGTATATATCTATGTATATATAATAATAATAATAATAATAATAATAATAAAAAAAATAAGACAGGACAGACACTCCTACATTGCAATCAATAGAAAATAACTGGGACAGGCACTTCAAGGATGCATACGGTCCCGGATAAACTGTAGCTACCTATACACGTGTGCCTTGTCTCTAGACTCTGCATATATCTCTATTTATATACCACCCATTGTGTACTCAGCGCTTTACAAGAGAGACCAAAAAGTACAGGAAATTATTATACAATAAGTTCAACAAACAAAAACAGACAATAGGAAAGTAAATCCCTGTCCTGGGTAGTTTACAATCTAAGAGAAATGTAAGGAGACTTACAGAGAGACAACAGGTGGGGGAACAAGTGCAGTAGATGACAATGCTTGTCCTTAATGGTGGGTACTTGTAGTATAAAGCACTTCTTGGGAACAATAGTTAGTGACTGAATGAGTGACAGTAGCAACGAGTAAAAGCTATTGAAATGCTTCATTTAAGTTGTGAATTTTAAGGTTGATCTTAAATGTGGGTGGAAGAGGGTATGTTGGCATATACTGAGTGTGTGTGAGTTTCACAGGTAAATTGATGGGAAAGGGTTTCAGGCAAGAGAGCGAGTGCGCAGTAGAGGTGTAAGAAGTATAATGGAGACAGTTATTAGTAGAGCTTAGGAGACGAGGAAGGGCATAACGAGACCAAAGATGATATGTAGGAAGGAGCAGATGAATAGAGAATAGTGTTGGACTGGGTCCTCAACTATAAAAAAATGGGTAACGGGTACCCGGCCAAAATGAAAGGTTCTACCCGGTCGGGTACACGGTTTGGCACTTACCTTCCGGGTGGCGGTGACATCTAGGATCAGCAGCAGTCCTGTGACGGTGGCAGCATCTGTGGTGTCTTCAGCCGGCGGGGGAGCTGCAGGCTCACAGACACAGCTTACCTGCTTCGGTGCTGTGGAAGTGATTTCTGCAGCTCCCCCCGCCAGGTGAAGACACCTCTGATGCTGCCAACATCAGAGGACTGCTGCTGCTGATCCTAGATGTCTTAGGAAAGGTAAGTATAAAAGATTATTTCCAGCTGCCCTGACATTACCCGACGCCGGGTATTACCCGGCCAAGTCCACTTCTCAGTGGCCGGTTTCGAGTAATGTCCGGGTAGCTGGAAATGTGTCGGGTAACGCCGGGTACTCGGTACACCACTAATAGAGAACCTTAACAAAAAGGTAAGGAGGAGAACTTTGTAGGTGATCTGAAACTTGATGGGAAGCAAGGAGAGGGATTTAAGGAGGAGGAGGAGATGAGCAGATACTGTTGTGGGAGAAAGGGAAATTATTCAAGCAGCAGAGTTTTGGATAGATTGCAAATGAGAAAGTTGTGAAGCAGGGAGCCCTGTTAGCAGTATGTTAACCCATACGATAAGGGCATGCATTGGCGTTTTAGCAGTAGATTGACAGAGAAAAGGGCAAATCTTGGAAATATTACAGAGAAAGAATCGACAAACTTTAGCCAGTGTCGTGAATGAAGATGGAAAGGGAAGAGTCAAATGTTACTCCTAGGCAATGTGCTTTCATGACAGGATGATGGTAGTACTGTTTACTGCGATGGAGAAAGGTGATATTAGGCCAGATTTAGGGGGAAATATGAGGAGCTCAGTTTTAGACATTAGGTTTAAGGCAGAAGAGTGTCATCCATGGAGGATATAGCCAGGAGGCGACCCGAAACTAGGAACTAAATTGCAGGAGTGACGGTAGGGTGGATAGGTGTGTGTATCATCTGCATAGAGATGATATCAAGGGACAAAATAGTTGATAAGGTCAACTAGTGATAGTATGTAGTGAGAGAGGTCCCAGAACAGAGTCCTGAGGTATACCAACAGACAAAACAACAGGAGACAAAGACACGTTAGCAACAGAGATGGAGAATGTGTGATGGAGAAGTATGATGAAAACCAGGATATAAGTTTGCTGCGGATACGAAGAAAGAGTTTAGAATATGAATGAGAAGAGTGATTGACAGTATCAAAAGCAGAAGAGAGATCAAGCAGGATTAGTAAGTAAAATGGACCTTGGGAATTTTCTTTATGTACATAATTGGTTACATTGGGAAAGGCAGATTGTGAAGGGCCCAGAGGAGCATGTGATTTAAGAATGTTGATCAAACGGGAGATCACAAGACGTTCTAGCAATTAGGAGGCAAATGGTAGGACGGATACAGGGCGATAGTTAGAAATTCACACAAGGTCAAGGTTATTTTTGAGAATAGGGGTGACCACTGCATGCTTAAAAGGAAGAGTTGAAAGAGCCAAAGGATATGGAGGAATTGAAGATGTGGGTGAGAGTGAGAATATAGGATTGAGAGGGCATGTGGTAGAGGGAGAAGAGAAGATCAGGTTCCAGCTTTGTGACAGGAGAAAAGGAGTCAAGAGTGCAATGAGATCTAGATAGAAAAAGAGAGAGGGGGAAGGGAGAGAACGAATCTACTTGTGGATGGCATCCACCTTGCCTCAAGTGAGCAAAGGCTTGAGGAGAAATAAAGGATGGTTGTTAAGTGGGAGGAGAAAGTCAGTGGTGGGACTCAAATACATAGAAGACAGTGTGAATGAAATTGGAGTGTTGATGAGTGAGGAAAAAGTAGTGTTTGACCTTAAAAAAAGGAGCAGAGTTTTACAGAACAGGACAAAGGTTTAGTGTAGAAAATCAGACTGTGAGATTTCCTCCATAGGTGTTAAGAGCAGCAGTGTGATGTGATGAAGTGTGATGAGAGCGTGCTTGTGAATTAAACCAATGCATGGGTTAGGCTGCGTCTATAGTAAGCACGCAACAGAAGGCAAAGTTAGCGCATGCCTGTCGCTCCAGCAATCCCTGCACTGAGGTCCGAGGCGACGGGGAGGCCCTGCATCGCTCGCACGCACTGTGGACGACCAAGCGTGTGCCCATGATAATCACGGCCTTAGAGGGATGAGTGTGTCAGAGCCTAGAAGGGGCATATAGATGATGGAGGAGGAGGGAGGAGGAGATGATAGCATTGTAAGAGTTAACAAAATAGTTAGTTTAAGCAGAAAGTGAGGAGAGGTTAGAGATAAGGGTAGATGTCAGAGGAGAGAGTTCAATTAAGCTGAGGTATCGAGTAGGACAGGGGTGAGGGGAATGAGAGGTGGTGGATGATGAGAGCAGAAGAGGTCATGTACAAATAGACCTTGTTAGTCAGAGAGCAGTCATTCCAGAGGGCACGTGAGAAGTGAAGAGTAAAGTGAGACATGGAATGTGGATTACATTAGATGGGTTAATACGCTTAGCAGGGAGGTGGAGAGAGAGAGGCAAGAGGCAGAGAGTGGTGCAGGGGTTGAGGAAGAGATGTTGCATGTACCTTATCAGAACATTAAAGAACATCAATTCACACTGGTGCAGAGTTGATGATGAATCCAGTTCACCTCCAATTCAATTTTAACAGAAATGTTTCATTCTTCATTACTGAAAAAAAAGAAAAGTAAAAAACATTTCATTACTATTTTCAAAATGGATTGAATTCCCCCAACAATGACTATGTGTTACCAATATATCCCTCTCAGTCCCACTGCAGCATATACTGTACCAGTGTGAAAGTAGGAAGGTACACAGTACCGGTAAAACAATACGTGCCGGTACTATGCACCATATGAATTATAAGGGGATGTAAATCTCCCAGTCTCTCTCCATATCCGCAACAGAGCGGGCTCCGGTCAGTGGCATGGATGCCCATATATGGGTATGCTCATATTTGGGCATCCCATGTCACTGACCGGAGCCGGCTCTGAGTATAGGGATATATGCGGAGACGCAGAGGTGCAAGGAAATGGGAGGAGGCACGGTGAGAAACAGGGAGAGACCACAGGAAGATAGAGGGCAACAACTTCCACAAGGTACTTGTATGGGTAGAATTGTTTGTATTTTGTGCAGAGGGGGTAATTTCAGATAAAATACAATTCTCCACCCTCTACGAAACAATTCCACTTTGTTCAGTAAGCCAGAAAGTCTTGGTCCCATGTGGACTGAATTTAATGCAAATAAGGTCCTTAATACACAAGTAAAGAATAAAGTTACTTATTCTCTACTGTAAGAAGTGCCACATTGCCCACTATTTGGGTCCTGTGCCCAGATTGTGACCATGCATGGCAGAGGTGAGATTCCCCCAACTCCAATTTGCTACACTCTCCAAGAGAGATAATTGTGATCAGAGGTGGAACTAGGGGAGGGTGTGAGCAGGGTCACTGCCCAGGGAGTAACCTGACTGGGGGCACGGAAATCTCATTTAGTGCATATGTTGCGGCACTGCATTGATTGACCGGTCAATCTGCACTGCTGCCTGTCACAGTGACATCCTGATCGGGCACTGTGATCAGCTATAGCACTGACCCAGGTGAGATAGTTCAGCACTTTACAAGGAGGGAACAGATGTTGTGGGTGACAGATGCTGGAGGTAGGCCAAGACTGTTGGCCAGAGTAACGTGGAGACTTACTGCACTCTGCATGCCCATCCTCTCCCTGACATCAGGGGAAGGAAGTGGCCCTGGGGTGTGTGTAGGTATGCCAGATGTCAGTGTATGCATAAGTAAGTATGCCTGTGTAGTGGGAGGTGTAGGGGCGTTAAGCTGGAGGACTTAAAACAGGCACAAAAGCACATAGATACCTCTGATTATACCGCACCAAATGCTGATAATATCATGCTGTAGCTGCACTTTACAGAAGATGATGCAGATGTCATCATTGGTTGGTGGGTTCATTAAATCAATCCATCATATCATAACCACACTGTGCATATGATGTACTGAATCAGTAACACCAGGAAGACATCTCCATGTTAGGAGTAGAGTTGAAGTTAACAGAATATGTCCAGCACTGTGGTGTGTAGCCCATAAATAATAATTGTGCACATTACCAGAACAACATACTGTCAACTGCAAGATCATTTTGCTGCTTGTAGCGTATGCTCATCCTGTACAGTGTTGTAGTAGATCCGTCTCTTCAGTGTTCACTGCAACAAAAGTAAGACATTGCATTAATATTACAGACGTTTGGGGGCTGAAATCTCACTTCGCTGCGGACAATTTCCCTTTGCATAAGATTCTTGTGATTATGTCAATGATGATCAATAACTGCATCATAACACAGCCGCTCTATACAGAAGATGTACTTGCTCTCATTGGTCATTGAGGTAATACGTCACACAATGTACAGATATAGCAAGGATTATTTCTCCCACTTGTGCATTATGGCATTATGATGGGAAATGTTGTGAGATTCTGCATTATCAGCATCACTGAATCTTTTGGAAATTAAGTGATATTCTATGTTTTAATGCAATATTATGGGTGATCAGCCGGTAAAATAATAATAGCTTGCTGTATCTGTAGCCATGCTCTACCCATGATGTGCTGAACCAATGACTGCAGAGAGATTCAGAGTGCTAAACATGACTGGAACGCATCTCTGAATAATGGGCAGCAAAGCAGTGCAGAATAGGAGGTGAAAGTATTTAAAATGGAAGATCCTTAGCAGCTGTGTGGAGAGTAGACAGTACAGACTGACCAAGTAAATGGTAAAAGGAGTAACTTCAACATTACTTGGCTTTGTTCTCCACATTGAAGCTTTCCTCCTCTTTAAATCACTAATACTGATGCCATGTGTAACCTGTACTGAGAGTTATATAATCTACTGGCCTAGATGAAACCATATGATGCAAACAGGATCCATCCCACTCCAGATTCATAGAATTTACCACCTCAACCTTTCATAACAATCACATAGAACTGCAGCTGTGCGCTACTGCACATGTTCTTGTTATGAATGGTAGTAGATGTGGTCCTTGGGTCTTTACTTCATACTGTAGCCACCCTCTACTCATGATGTATTGAATCAACGAAAACTTGCATGGTTCAGATCACAGGAAGGGGTAGAGTAGAGATGAAAATATTCAATGTGAAACCCGTAGCAGCCGGATTGTGTGGAGTCAATAAAACGACAAATACTAAATGGTAAATGAGAAATATACACATTGCTTATCTGTCTCTGTGTAGTAATTTTCCTTCTCTTCAACTGTCCTTCAAATTTTCTCTTTTGCAAGAAAAGGAACACATGGCTTCAATATTCACTTCTGTTCTGCAGTCATCCCTCCTGAAATAAAAGTTAAGCATTGCATTGTTATTATGATAATACATACAATAAACCTTGCTCCAAACCATTTGATGCAAAGCAAATCCACCTCCCACCCACAGCTGTGCTCCTTCTAGAGCATGCATGTCAAACTCCAGTCCTCGAGGGTCCCAAACAGGCCAGGTTTTCAGTAGGGATATCCTGAAAACCTGGCCTGTTTGCTGCCCTCGAGGACTGGAGTTTGACATCCTTGTTCTTGAGCTTCTACCACGCAAGTCATCCATGTGAGTGACACTGTACTGCAGTCCTGGTCTGCACACAATCTACTGAATCAATGACATCACACTGTAAAGGCAATCTACAAGATGTATTAGTTGTCCACACTTCCGAAATGTTACTTTTATGTCCAAATCACTTATTCCCATGACCTGATATTTGTATTTGTTATTTATAGGATTGTCACAAAGAGTTGATGAGGTCACCAAATGATAGTATGTAGAGAGAAAGAGAGATCTCAGAACAGAGCCCTGATGTATACCCACAGACAGATCAATAGAAGACGAAGACATGTTAGCAACAGAGATGGAGAATGTGTGACAGGAAAGTTATGATGAAAACCAGGATAGAACTGTGTTACGGATACCAAGAGAGTTTAGAATATGAAGGAGGAGAGTGATTGAGAGCATCAAACGCAGCAGATAGATCAAGTAGGATTAGTAGGGAAAAGTGACCTTGGGAATTTGCTTTAAGCACAGTCTGTAGAACGAGCTGTACGAAAGGCAGGTTGTAAAGGATCCAGGAGGGAATGTGATTTAAGAATGTTGACATTCTAGCAATTAGGAGACAAACAGCAGGAGGGATACAGGGCGGTAGTTAGTAAGGCACATAGGGTGTAGGTTGTTTCTGAGAAAAGGGTGACCACTACAGGCTTAAAGTAAGAGGGTAAAGAGCCAGAGAATAGGGAGGAATTGAAGATGTGGGTGAGAGTGGGGACTAAGAGATGCAGTAAGGTGTGAGGGGATACGATCTAGAGGGCATGTGGTAGAGGGAGAAGAGAAGATGATTAGCTTCCAGCTCTGTAAGAGAAGAAAAGGAGTCAAATGCAGAAGGAGAATTAGGTAGAAGGAGAGAAGGGGGAAGGGACAGAAGGAATCTCCTTGTGGGTGGCATCCACCTTGCCTCTGAAGTAGTCAAATGCTTGAGGAGAAGTGAAGGAAGGATGGCAAGTGTGAGGAGAAGGTTAGTGGAGGGAGTCAAATACAGGGAAAAAAAGACAGCGTAAATTAAATTTGAGTGTTGATGAATGTGAAAAAAAAGTAGTGTGGTTTGGCCCCAGAGAGCAGCTTTATACAGGACTGGAGACATTTTTACTGTAGAAAAATCAAATATCAATTGTGTGATTTCCTTCATAGGCATTAAGAACAGCGAGTGGAAGTGTGATGAACATGTTTGGGAATTTAGCCAAGGGTGTGGGCTAGAGGGACAAGTGTGTCAGAGCCTAGAGGGGGCATATAGATAGGAGGATAGCATTGTAAGAGTTAATAAGATTGTTAGTTTAAGCGGAAAGAGAGAGAGAGCAGAGAGGTTAGAGTAGATGTCAGAGGAGAGTTTAATTAAGCAGAGGCAAATCAGTGGGACAGGTAAGATGGGGTGAGGGGAATGACTGATTGTGAATGATGAGAGCAGAAGAGGTCATGTACAACTAGAGCCTTGTTAGTCAGAGAACGGACATTCCAGATGGCATAGGAGAAGGGAAGAGAAAAGTAAGGAAAGGAATGTGGATTACATTAGATAGGTTAACACTCTTAGCAGGGAGGCAGAGGCAGGGAGGCCCGATGTGTATATGAGCAGGTTCAAGATTATAAGAGATATCCCACACATCAGCAAACATAGAAGGAGACATAGAGATAAGTGTAGAGAGAGACAGAGATAGCTCTATGTAGAGAGAGAGGGACGTAGAGAGAATGAGACAGATAGGCGCAGAGAGAGGGGGCGCAGAGAGAGGGGGCGCAGAGAGAGGAGGCGCCAAAAGAGGGGGCGCAGAGAGAGGGGGCACAGAGAATAGGATATTAAAGAGTGCTTTTCATTGAGCAGTGCAGAAATAGCTGCAATAGAGGTCTGTACAAATGGTGCAGTGTGTAGACACATGCAAAGGTAGGGGAAGGAAAGAGGAGAACATGTGGATAAAAGCAGGAGTGTGGAAGTTAGAGAAATTAGAAAAGTTTAACAGAGGAGTGAGGAAACAGCAAGCAGAAAGAACAAGAGAGAGGTTACATTGGGATGACGTTCTGTGGTAAAGAGAAAATGCTAGGAGAGAGCTTTCAAATATTAGAGGACATGAATTGAGGGAGCAAATGTATAAATCAAAACCTGAGGGGGAGGTATAGCACGAAAGCTTGCAGATTATAGTCTTAATGTTGCGTGTACCTGTCAGGGTATTCAAGAAGTTAAATTCTCACAAGTGCAGAGTTCATGATGAAATGCTGAATCTAGTCCCCCTCCAATTTAATTTTAATATAACTTTTCCATTCTTCATTACTGCAAAAAGCAAACAAAACAAAACCACATTGCATTACTATTTTCAAAATGGATTGAATGGCATATTCAACAGTGACTGTGTGATGCCAATATTCCCCACTCACTCGTAGTGAAGCACATATTGTACTAGTGTTGAAAGTAGGCCGGTAGAGTCAGGTACGCAGTACTGATAAAACAATAAGTGCCCGTCGTAAGTACCAGCTCCGCAACAGTGCGGGCATCACATTAGTGACGTGGATGAACATATATGGATAAGCCCATATTAAGGCATCACGTGACCAGAGCCGTCACTGACTGGGTATACGTAAAGACGCAGGGAGATGCAAGGAAAGGGAGGGAGAGAGACAGGGAGAAGATGTGAAACGGAGGAAGGCACGGATGGAGGGAGTTCTTCCGAGCTTCTGCGGGCCTCTCTCTTTCACTGGTGCATGCCGGGAGCTGGTCCCAACATCCACAAAGTGTGTGTGTATTATTGGTTGTATTTTATGGGGGTAGGAGGGTAGTGTGTATATTGTGTGTGTGGGAGTATTATATTGTGTGTAGAGGTGCAGAGGAGAGTACTAGATTGTGTATCTTGTGTAAGGGTGTTGTGTATATTGTGTTTGGAGCTATAATATTATTGGGGAGATTAGTATTGAGGAGGTATTATAGTGTGTATTGTGGGGAGTATTAGTGTGTGTATTGTTTGTGGGTGACAGATGCTGGGGGTATGCAGCAATCCCTGCACTGAGGTCCGAGGCGGCTCTGCATCGCTCGCACGCACTGTGGATGACCAAGCATGTGCCCATGATAATCATGGCCTTAGAGGGATGAGTGTGTCAGAGCCTAGAAGGGGTATATATATAATGGAGGAGGGTGGAGGAAGTAGGAGGAGGGAGGAGGAGATGATAGCATTGTAAAAGTTAACAAGATAGTTAGTTTAAGCAGAAAGTGAGGAGAGGTTAGAGATAAGGGTAGATGTCAGAGGAGAGAGTTCAATTAAGCTGAGGTATCGAGTAGGACAGGGGTGAGGGGAATGAGAGGTGGTGGATGAGAGCAGAAGAGGTCATGTACAAATAGACCTTGTTAGTCAGAGAGCAGTCATTCCAGAGGGCACGTGAGAAGTGAAGAGTAAAGTGAGACATGGAATGTGGATTACATTAGATGGGTTAATACGCTTAGCAGGGAGGTGGAGAGAGAGAGGCAAGAGGCAGAGAGTGGTGCAGGGGTTGAGGAAGAGATGTTGCATGTACCTTATCAGAACATTAAAGAACATCAATTCACACTGGTGCAGAGTTGATGATGAATCCAGTTCACCTCCAATTCAATTTTAACAGAAATGTTTCATTCTTCATTACTGAAAAAAAAGAAAAGTAAAAAACATTTCATTACTATTTTCAAAATGGATTGAATTCCCCCAACAATGACTATGTGTTACCAATATATCCCTCTCAGTCCCACTGCAGCATATACTGTACCAGTGTGAAAGTAGGAAGGTACACAGTACCGGTAAAACAATACGTGCCGGTACTATGCACCATATGAATTATAAGGGGATGTAAATCTCCCAGTCTCTCTCCATATCCGCAACAGAGCGGGCTCCGGTCAGTGGCATGGATGCCCATATATGGGTATGCTCATATTTGGGCATCCCATGTCACTGACCGGAGCCGGCTCTGAGTATAGGGATATATGCGGAGACGCAGAGGTGCAAGGAAATGGGAGGAGGCACGGTGAGAAACAGGGAGAGACCACAGGAAGATAGAGGGCAACAACTTCCACAAGGTACTTGTATGGGTATAATTGTTTGTATTTTGTGCAGAGGGGGTAATTTCAGATAAAATACAATTCTCCACCCTCTACGAAACAATTCCACTTTGTTCAGTAAGCCAGAAAGTCTTGGTCCCATGTGGACTGAATTTAATGCAAATAAGGTCCTTAATACACAAGTAAAGAATAAAGTTACTTATTCTCTACTGTAAGAAGTGCCACATTGCCCACTATTTGGGTCCTGTGCCCAGATTGTGACCATGCATGGCAGAGGTGAGATTCCCCCAACTCCAATTTGCTACACTCTCCAAGAGAGATAATTGTGATCAGAGGTGGAACTAGGGGAGGGTGTGAGCAGGGTCACTGCCCAGGGAGTAACCTGACTGGGGGCACGGAAATCTCATTTAGTGCATATGTTGCGGCACTGCATTGATTGACCGGTCAATCTGCACTGCTGCCTGTCACAGTGACATCCTGATCGGGCACTGTGATCAGCTATAGCACTGACCCAGGTGAGATAGTTCAGCACTTTACAAGGAGGGAACAGATGTTGTGGGTGACAGATGCTGGAGGTAGGCCAAGACTGTTGGCCAGAGTAACGTGGAGACTTACTGCACTCTGCATGCCCATCCTCTCCCTGACATCAGGGGAAGGAAGTGGCCCTGGGGTGTGTGTAGGTATGCCAGATGTCAGTGTATGCATAAGTAAGTATGCCTGTGTAGTGGGAGGTGTAGGGGCGTTAAGCTGGAGGACTTAAAACAGGCACAAAAGCACATAGATACCTCTGATTATACCGCACCAAATGCTGATAATATCATGCTGTAGCTGCACTTTACAGAAGATGATGCAGATGTCATCATTGGTTGGTGGGTTCATTAAATCAATCCATCATATCATAACCACACTGTGCATATGATGTACTGAATCAGTAACACCAGGAAGACATCTCCATGTTAGGAGTAGAGTTGAAGTTAACAGAATATGTCCAGCACTGTGGTGTGTAGCCCATAAATAATAATTGTGCACATTACCAGAACAACATACTGTCAACTGCAAGATCATTTTGCTGCTTGTAGCGTATGCTCATCCTGTACAGTGTTGTAGTAGATCCGTCTCTTCAGTGTTCACTGCAACAAAAGTAAGACATTGCATTAATATTACAGACGTTTGGGGGCTGAAATCTCACTTCGCTGCGGACAATTTCCCTTTGCATAAGATTCTTGTGATTATGTCAATGATGATCAATAACTGCATCATAACACAGCCGCTCTATACAGAAGATGTACTTGCTCTCATTGGTCATTGAGGTAATACGTCACACAATGTACAGATATAGCAAGGATTATTTCTCCCACTTGTGCATTATGGCATTATGATGGGAAATGTTGTGAGATTCTGCATTATCAGCATCACTGAATCTTTTGGAAATTAAGTGATATTCTATGTTTTAATGCAATATTATGGGTGATCAGCCGGTAAAATAATAATAGCTTGCTGTATCTGTAGCCATGCTCTACCCATGATGTGCTGAACCAATGACTGCAGAGAGATTCAGAGTGCTAAACATGACTGGAACGCATCTCTGAATAATGGGCAGCAAAGCAGTGCAGAATAGGAGGTGAAAGTATTTAAAATGGAAGATCCTTAGCAGCTGTGTGGAGAGTAGACAGTACAGACTGACCAAGTAAATGGTAAAAGGAGTAACTTCAACATTACTTGGCTTTGTTCTCCACATTGAAGCTTTCCTCCTCTTTAAATCACTAATACTGATGCCATGTGTAACCTGTACTGAGAGTTATATAATCTACTGGCCTAGATGAAACCATATGATGCAAACAGGATCCATCCCACTCCAGATTCATAGAATTGAACCACCTCAACCTTTCATAACAATCACATAGAACTGCAGCTGTGCGCTACTGCACATGTTCTTGTTATGAATGGTAGTAGATGTGGTCCTTGGGTCTTTACTTCATACTGTAGCCACCCTCTACTCATGATGTATTGAATCAATGAAAACTTGCATGGTTCAGATCACAGGAAGGGGTAGAGTAGAGATGAAAATATTCAATGTGAAACCCGTAGCAGCCGGATTGTGTGGAGTCAATAAAACGACAAATACTAAATGGTAAATGAGAAATATACACATTGCTTATCTGTCTCTGTGTAGTAATTTTCCTTCTCTTCAACTGTCCTTCAAATTTTCTCTTTTGCAAGAAAAGGAACACATGGCTTCAATATTCACTTCTGTTCTGCAGTCATCCCTCCTGAAATAAAAGTTAAGCATTGCATTGTTATTATGATAATACATACAATAAACCTTGCTCCAAACCATTTGATGCAAAGCAAATCCACCTCCCACCCACAGCTGTGCTCCTTCTAGAGCATGCATGTCAAACTCCAGTCCTCGAGGGTCCCAAACAGGCCAGGTTTTCAGTAGGGATATCCTGAAAACCTGGCCTGTTTGCTGCCCTCGAGGACTGGAGTTTGACATCCTTGTTCTTGAGCTTCTACCACGCAAGTCATCCATGTGAGTGACACTGTACTGCAGTCCTGGTCTGCACACAATCTACTGAATCAATGACATCACACTGTAAAGGCAATCTACAAGATGTATTAGTTGTCCACACTTCCGAAATGTTACTTTTATGTCCAAATCACTTATTCCCATGACCTGATATTTGTATTTGTTATTTATAGGATTGTCACAAAGAGTTGATGAGGTCACCAAATGATAGTATGTAGAGAGAAAGAGAGATCTCAGAACAGAGCCCTGATGTATACCCACAGACAGATCAATAGAAGACGAAGACATGTTAGCAACAGAGATGGAGAATGTGTGACAGGAAAGTTATGATGAAAACCAGGATAGAACTGTGTTACGGATACCAAGAGAGAGTTTAGAATATGAAGGAGGAGAGTGATTGAGAGCATCAAAACGCAGCAGATAGATCAAGTAGGATTAGTAGGGAAAAGTGACCTTGGGAATTTGCTTTAAGCACAGTCTGTAGAACGAGCTGTACGAAAGGCAGGTTGTAAAGGATCCAGGAGGGAATGTGATTTAAGAATGTTGACATTCTAGCAATTAGGAGACAAACAGCAGGAGGGATACAGGGCGGTAGTTAGTAAGGCACATAGGGTGTAGGTTGTTTCTGAGAAAAGGGTGACCACTACAGGCTTAAAGTAAGAGGGTAAAGAGCCAGAGAATAGGGAGGAATTGAAGATGTGGGTGAGAGTGGGGACTAAGAGATGCAGTAAGGTGTGAGGGGATACGATCTAGAGGGCATGTGGTAGAGGGAGAAGAGAAGATGATTAGCTTCCAGCTCTGTAAGAGAAGAAAAGGAGTCAAATGCAGAAGGAGAATTAGGTAGAAGGAGAGAAGGGGGAAGGGACAGAAGGAATCTCCTTGTGGGTGGCATCCACCTTGCCTCTGAAGTAGTCAAATGCTTGAGGAGAAGTGAAGGAAGGATGGCAAGTGTGAGGAGAAGGTTAGTGGAGGGAGTCAAATACAGGGAAAAAAAGACAGCGTAAATTAAATTTGAGTGTTGATGAATGTGAAAAAAAAGTAGTGTGGTTTGGCCCCAGAGAGCAGCTTTATACAGGACTGGAGACATTTTTACTGTAGAAAAATCAAATATCAATTGTGTGATTTCCTTCATAGGCATTAAGAACAGCGAGTGGAAGTGTGATGAACATGTTTGGGAATTTAGCCAAGGGTGTGGGCTAGAGGGACAAGTGTGTCAGAGCCTAGAGGGGGCATATAGATAGGAGGATAGCATTGTAAGAGTTAATAAGATTGTTAGTTTAAGCGGAAAGAGAGAGAGAGCAGAGAGGTTAGAGTAGATGTCAGAGGAGAGTTTAATTAAGCAGAGGCAAATCAGTGGGACAGGTAAGATGGGGTGAGGGGAATGACTGATTGTGAATGATGAGAGCAGAAGAGGTCATGTACAACTAGAGCCTTGTTAGTCAGAGAACGGACATTCCAGATGGCATAGGAGAAGGGAAGAGAAAAGTAAGGAAAGGAATGTGGATTACATTAGATAGGTTAACACTCTTAGCAGGGAGGCAGAGGCAGGGAGGCCCGATGTGTATATGAGCAGGTTCAAGATTATAAGAGATATCCCACACATCAGCAAACATAGAAGGAGACACAGAGATAGGTGTAGAGAGAGACAGAGATAGCTCTATGTAGAGAGAGAGGGACGTAGAGAGAATGAGACAGATAGGCGCAGAGAGAGGGGGCGCAGAGAGAGGAGGCGCCAAAAGAGGGGGCGCAGAGAGAGGGGGCACAGAGAATAGGATATTAAAGAGTGCTTTTCATTGAGCAGTGCAGAAATAGCTGCAATAGAGGTCTGTACAAATGGTGCAGTGTGTAGACACATGCAAAGGTAGGGGAAGGAAAGAGGAGAACATGTGGATAAAAGCAGGAGTGTGGAAGTTAGAGAAATTAGAAAAGTTTAACAGAGGAGTGAGGAAACAGCAAGCAGAAAGAACAAGAGAGAGGTTACATTGGGATGACGTTCTGTGGTAAAGAGAAAATGCTAGGAGAGAGCTTTCAAATATTAGAGGACATGAATTGAGGGAGCAAATGTATAAATCAAAACCTGAGGGGGAGGTATAGCACGAAAGCTTGCACAGCAGATTATAGTCTTAATGTTGCGTGTACCTGTCAGGGTATTCAAGAAGTTAAATTCTCACAAGTGCAGAGTTCATGATGAAATGCTGAATCTAGTCCCCCTCCAATTTAATATAACTTTTCCATTCTTCATTACTGCAAAAAGCAAACAAAACAAAACCACATTGCATTACTATTTTCAAAATGGATTGAATGGCATATTCAACAGTGACTGTGTGATGCCAATATTCCCCACTCACTCGTAGTGAAGCACATATTGTACTAGTGTTGAAAGTAGGCCGGTAGAGTCAGGTACGCAGTACTGATAAAACAATAAGTGCCCGTCGTAAGTACCAGCTCCGCAACAGTGCGGGCATCACATTAGTGACGTGGATGAACATATATGGATAAGCCCATATTAAGGCATCACGTGACCAGAGCCGTCACTGACTGGGTATACGTAAAGACGCAGGGAGATGCAAGGAAAGGGAGGGAGAGAGACAGGGAGAAGATGTGAAACGGAGGAAGGCACGGATGGAGGGAGTTCTTCCGAGCTTCTGCGGGCCTCTCTCTTTCACTGGTGCATGCCGGGAGCTGGTCCCAACATCCACAAAGTGTGTGTGTATTATTGGTTGTATTTTATGGGGGTAGGAGGGTAGTGTGTATATTGTGTGTGTGGGAGTATTATATTGTGTGTAGAGGTGCAGAGGAGAGTACTAGATTGTGTATCTTGTGTAAGGGTGTTGTGTATATTGTGTTTGGAGCTATAATATTATTGGGGAGATTAGTATTGAGGAGGTATTATAGTGTGTATTGTGGGGAGTATTAGTGTGTGTATTGTTTGTGGGTGACAGATGCTGGGGGTATGCAGCAATCCCTGCACTGAGGTCCGAGGCGGCTCTGCATCGCTCGCACGCACTGTGGACGACCAAGCATGTGCCCATGATAATCATGGCCTTAGAGGGATGAGTGTGTCAGAGCCTAGAAGGGGTATATATATAATGGAGGAGGGAGGAGGAAGGAGGAGGAGGGAGGAGGAGATGATAGCATTGTAAAAGTTAACAAGATAGTTAGTTTAAGCAGAAAGTGAGGAGAGGTTAGAGATAAGGGTAGATGTCAGAGGAGAGAGTTCAATTAAGCTGAGGTATCGAGTAGGACAGGGGTGAGGGGAATGAGAGGTGGTGGATGAGAGCAGAAGAGGTCATGTACAAATAGACCTTGTTAGTCAGAGAGCAGTCATTCCAGAGGGCACGTGAGAAGTGAAGAGTAAAGTGAGACATGGAATGTGGATTACATTAGATGGGTTAATACGCTTAGCAGGGAGGTGGAGAGAGAGAGGCAAGAGGCAGAGAGTGGTGCAGGGGTTGAGGAAGAGATGTTGCATGTACCTTATCAGAACATTAAAGAACATCAATTCACACTGGTGCAGAGTTGATGATGAATCCAGTTCACCTCCAATTCAATTTTAACAGAAATGTTTCATTCTTCATTACTGAAAAAAAAGAAAAGTAAAAAACATTTCATTACTATTTTCAAAATGGATTGAATTCCCCCAACAATGACTATGTGTTACCAATATATCCCTCTCAGTCCCACTGCAGCATATACTGTACCAGTGTGAAAGTAGGAAGGTACACAGTACCGGTAAAACAATACGTGCCGGTACTATGCACCATATGAATTATAAGGGGATGTAAATCTCCCAGTCTCTCTCCATATCCGCAACAGAGCGGGCTCCGGTCAGTGGCATGGATGCCCATATATGGGTATGCTCATATTTGGGCATCCCATGTCACTGACCGGAGCCGGCTCTGAGTATAGGGATATATGCGGAGACGCAGAGGTGCAAGGAAATGGGAGGAGGCACGGTGAGAAACAGGGAGAGACCACAGGAAGATAGAGGGCAACAACTTCCACAAGGTACTTGTATGGGTATAATTGTTTGTATTTTGTGCAGAGGGGGTAATTTCAGATAAAATACAATTCTCCACCCTCTACGAAACAATTCCACTTTGTTCAGTAAGCCAGAAAGTCTTGGTCCCATGTGGACTGAATTTAATGCAAATAAGGTCCTTAATACACAAGTAAAGAATAAAGTTACTTATTCTCTACTGTAAGAAGTGCCACATTGCCCACTATTTGGGTCCTGTGCCCAGATTGTGACCATGCATGGCAGAGGTGAGATTCCCCCAACTCCAATTTGCTACACTCTCCAAGAGAGATAATTGTGATCAGAGGTGGAACTAGGGGAGGGTGTGAGCAGGGTCACTGCCCAGGGAGTAACCTGACTGGGGGCACGGAAATCTCATTTAGTGCATATGTTGCGGCACTGCATTGATTGACCGGTCAATCTGCACTGCTGCCTGTCACAGTGACATCCTGATCGGGCACTGTGATCAGCTATAGCACTGACCCAGGTGAGATAGTTCAGCACTTTACAAGGAGGGAACAGATGTTGTGGGTGACAGATGCTGGAGGTAGGCCAAGACTGTTGGCCAGAGTAACGTGGAGACTTACTGCACTCTGCATGCCCATCCTCTCCCTGACATCAGGGGAAGGAAGTGGCCCTGGGGTGTGTGTAGGTATGCCAGATGTCAGTGTATGCATAAGTAAGTATGCCTGTGTAGTGGGAGGTGTAGGGGCGTTAAGCTGGAGGACTTAAAACAGGCACAAAAGCACATAGATACCTCTGATTATACCGCACCAAATGCTGATAATATCATGCTGTAGCTGCACTTTACAGAAGATGATGCAGATGTCATCATTGGTTGGTGGGTTCATTAAATCAATCCATCATATCATAACCACACTGTGCATATGATGTACTGAATCAGTAACACCAGGAAGACATCTCCATGTTAGGAGTAGAGTTGAAGTTAACAGAATATGTCCAGCACTGTGGTGTGTAGCCCATAAATAATAATTGTGCACATTACCAGAACAACATACTGTCAACTGCAAGATCATTTTGCTGCTTGTAGCGTATGCTCATCCTGTACAGTGTTGTAGTAGATCCGTCTCTTCAGTGTTCACTGCAACAAAAGTAAGACATTGCATTAATATTACAGACGTTTGGGGGCTGAAATCTCACTTCGCTGCGGACAATTTCCCTTTGCATAAGATTCTTGTGATTATGTCAATGATGATCAATAACTGCATCATAACACAGCCGCTCTATACAGAAGATGTACTTGCTCTCAATGGTCATGGAGGTAATACGTCACACAATGTACAGATATAGCAAGGATTATTTCTCCCACTGGTGCATTATGGCATTATGATGGGAAATGTTGTGAGATTCTGCATTATCAGCATCACTGAATCTTTTGGAAATTAAGTGATATTCTATGTTTTAATGCAATATTATGGATGATCAGCCGGTAAAATAATAATAGCTTGCTGTATCTGTAGCCATGCTCTACCCATGATGTGCTGAACCAATGACTGCAGAGAGATTCAGAGTGGTAAACATGACTGGAACGCATCTCTGAATAATGGGCAGCAAAGCAGTGCAGAATAGGAGGTGAAAGTATTTAAAATGGAAGATCCTTAGCAGCTGTGTGGGGAGTAGACAGTACAGACTGACCAAGTAAATGGTAAAAGGAGTAACTTCAACATTACTTGGCTTTGTTCTCCACATTGAAGCTTTCCTCCTCTTTAAATCACTAATACTGATGCCATGTGTAACCTGTACTGAAAGTTATATAATCTACTGGCCTAGATGAAACCATATGATGCAAACAGGATCCATCCCACTCCAGATTCATAGAATTGAACCACCTCAACCTTTCATAACAATCACATAGAACTGCAGCTGTGCGCTACTGCACATGTTCTTGTTATGAATGGTAGTAGATGTGGTCCTTGGGTCTTTACTTCATACTGTAGCCACCCTCTACTCATGATGTATTGAATCAACGAAAACTTGCATGGTTCAGATCACAGGAAGGGGTAGAGTAGAGATGAAAATATTCAATGTGAAACCCGTAGCAGCCGGATTGTGTGGAGTCAATAAAACGACAAATACTAAATGGTAAATGAGAAATATACACATTGCTTATCTGTCTCTGTGTAGTAATTTTCCTTCTCTTCAACTGTCCTTCAAATTTTCTCTTTTGCAAGAAAAGGAACACATGGCTTCAATATTCACTTCTGTTCTGCAGTCATCCCTCCTGAAATAAAAGTTAAGCATTGCATTGTTATTATGATAATACATACAATAAACCTTGCTCCAAACCATTTGATGCAAAGCAAATCCACCTCCCACCCACAGCTGTGCTCCTTCTAGAGCATGCATGTCAAACTCCAGTCCTCGAGGGTCCCAAACAGGCCAGGTTTTCAGTAGGGATATCCTGAAAACCTGGCCTGTTTGCTGCCCTCGAGGACTGGAGTTTGACATCCTTGTTCTTGAGCTTCTACCACGCAAGTCATCCATGTGAGTGACACTGTACTGCAGTCCTGGTCTGCACACAATCTACTGAATCAATGACATCACACTGTAAAGGCAATCTACAAGATGTATTAGTTGTCCACACTTCC
>NW_027455169.1:0-43502 GCF_040206685.1 Ascaphus truei
TAGGGGGGGAAAGGGGGGAAAGGGACAAAAAATGACAAAAGGGGGGGAAAGGGGGGAAAAGGGACAAAAAATAACACAAAATGACAAAAGGGGGGAAAGGGGGGAAAGGGACAAAAAATAACAAAAAATAACAAAAAATGACAAAAGGGGGGGAAAGGGGGGAAAGGGGGGAAAGGGACAAAAAATAACAAAAAATAACAAAAAAATGACAAAAAGGGGGGGAAAGGGGGGGAAAGGGGGGGAAAGGGGGGAAAGGGACAAAAAATAACAAAAAATGACAAAAGGGGGGGAAAGGGGGGAAAGGGGACAAAAAATAACAAAAAATAACAAAAAAAATGACAAAAGGGGGGGAAGGGGGAAAGGGACAAAAAATAACAAAAAAATGACAAAAGGTGGGGAAAGGGGAGAAAGGGACAAAAAATAACATAAAATGACAAAAGGGGGGGAAGGGGGATAAAAGGGACAAAAAATAACAAACAATGACAAAAGGGGGGAAAGGGGGGAAAGGGGGGAAAGGGACAAAAAATAACAAAAAATAACAAAAAATGACAAAAGGGGGGGAAAGGGACAAAAAATAACAAAAAATAACAAAAAATGACAAAAGGGGGGGAAAGGGGGGAAAAGGGACAAAAAATAACACAAAATGACAAAAGGGGGGAAAGGGGGGAAAGGGACAAAAAATAACAAAAAATAACAAAAAATGACAAAAAATGACAAAAGGGGGGGAAAGGGGGGAAAGGGGGGAAAGGGACAAAAAATGACAAAAGGGGGGGAAAGGGGGGGCAAGGGACAAAAAATAACACAAAATTACAAAAGGGGGGAAAGGGGGGAAAGGGACAAAAAATAACACAAAATGACAAAAGGGGGGGAAAGGGGGGAAAGGGGGGAAAAGGAACAAAAAATAACAAAAAATGACAGAAGGGGGGAAAGGGGGGAAAAGGGACAAAAAATAACAAAAAATTACGAAAGGGGGGGAAAGGGGGGGAAAGGGGGGGAAAGGGGGGGAAAGGGGGGCAAGGAACAAAAAATAACCAAAAATGACAAAAGGGGGGGAAAGGGGGGAAAAGGAACAAAAAATAACACAAAATGACAAAAGGGGGGAAAGGGGGGAAAAGGGACAAAAAATAACAAAAATGACAAAAGGGGGGGAAGGGGGGGAAAGGGGGGAAAGGGACAAAAAATGACAAAAGGGGGGGAAAGGGGGGAAAAGGGACAAAAAATAACACAAAATGACAAAAGGGGGGAAAGGGGGGAAAGGGACAAAAAATAACAAAAAATAACAAAAAATGACAAAAGGGGGGGAAAGGGGGGAAAGGGACAAAAATGACAAAAGGGGGGGAAAGGGGGGCAAAGGGACAAAAAATGACAAAAGGGGGGAAAGGGGGGGAAAGGGACAAAAAATGACAAAAGGGGGGAAAGGGGGGAAAAGGGACAAAAAATAACACAAAATGACAAAAGGGGGGAAAGGGGGGAAAGGGACAAAAAATAACAAAAAATGACAAAAGGGGGGGAAAGGGGGGGCAAGGGACAAAAAATAACAAAAAATGACAAAAGGGGGGGAAAGGAGGGAAAGGGGGGAAAGGGACAAAAAATGACAAAAGGGGGGGAAAGGGGGGGAAAATGGACAAAAAATAACACAAAATGACAAAAGGGGGGAAAGGGGGGGCAAGGGACAAAAAATAACAAAAAATGACAAAAGGGGGGGAAAGGGGGGAAAAGGAACAAAAAATAACAAAAAATAACAAAAAAATGACAAAAGGGGGGAAAGGGGGGAAAGGGACAAAAAATGACAAAAGGGGGGGAAAGGGGGGAAAAGGGACAAAAAATAACACAAAATTACAAAAGGGGGGAAAGGGGGAAAGGGACAAAAAATAACACAAAATGACAAAAGGGGGGGAAAGGGGGGGAAAGGGGGGAACAGGAACAAAAAATGACAAAAGGGGGGGAAAGGGGGGGAAAGGGACAAAAAATAACAAAAAATGACAAAAGGGGGGAAAGGGGGGAAAGGGACAAAAAATGACAAAAGGGGGGGAAAGGGGGGGGAAAGGGACAAAAAAATAACAAAAAATAACAAAAAATGACAAAAGGGGGGGAAAGGGGGGAAAGGGACAAAAAATAACACAAAATGACAAAAGGGGGGAAAGGGGGGAAAGGGACAAAAAATAACAAAAAATAACAAAAATGACAAAAGGGGGGGGAAAGGGGGGAAAGGGACAAAAAATGACAAAAGGGGGGGAAAGGGGGGAAAAGGGACAAAAAATAACAAAAATGACAAAAGGGGGGGAAGGGGGGAAAGGGACAAAAAATGACAAAAGGGGGGGAAAGGGGGGAAAAGGGACAAAAAATAACACAAAATGACAAAAGGGGGGAAAGGTGGGAAAGGGACAAAAATGACAAAAGGGGGGGAAAGGGGGGGCAAGGGAAAAAAAATGACAAAAGGGGGGGAAAGGGGGGAAAGGGACAAAAAATAACACAAAATGACAAAAGGGGGGAAAGGGGGGAAAGGGGGGGGAAAGGGGGGAAAAGGAACAAAAAATAACAAAAAATGACAAAAGGGGGGGAAAGGGGGGAAAAGGGACAAAAAATAACAAAAAATGACAAAAGGGGGGAAAGGGGGAAAAGGGACCAAAAATAACAAAAAATGACAAAAGGGGGGAAAGGGACAAAAAATAACAAAAAATAACAAAAAATGACAAAAGGGGGGGAAAGGGGGGGGAAAGGGGGGAAAGGGACAAAAAATAACAAAAATGACAAAAGGGGGGAAAGGGGGGGAAAGGGGGGGAAAGGGGGGAAAGGGACAAAAAATAACAAAAAATGACAAAAGGGGGGGAAAGGGGGGAAAAGGGACAAAAAATAACAAAAAATAACAAAAAAATGACAAAAGGGGGGGAAGGGGGGGAAAAGGGACAAAAAATAACAAACAATGACAAAAGGGGGAAAGGGGGGGAAAGGGGGGAAAGGGACAAAAAATGACAAAAGGGGGGGAAAGGGGGGAAAAGGGACAAAAAATAACACAAAATGACAAAAGGGGGGGAAAGGGGGGGAAAGGGACAAAAAATAACAAAAAATAACAAAAAATGACAAAAAATGACAAAAGGGGGGGAAAGGGACAAAAAATAACAAAAAATTACAAAAAATGACAAAAGGGGGGGAAAGGGGGGGAAAGGGACAAAAAATAACACAAAATGACAAAAGGGGGGAAAGGGGGGAAAGGGGGGAAAGGGACAAAAAATAACAAAAAATAACAAAAAATGACAAAAAATGACAAAAGGGGGGGAAAGGGGGGAAAGGGGGGGAAAGGGACAAAAAATGACAAAAGGGGGGGAAAGGGGGGGCAAGGGACAAAAAATAACAAAAAATGACAAAAGGGGGGAAAGGGGGGAAAGGGGGGAAAGGGACAAAAAATGACAAAAGGGGGGGAAAGGGGGGAAAAGGGACAAAAAATAACACAAAATTACAAAAGGGGGGAAAGGGACAAAAAATAACACAAAATGACAAAAGGGGGGGAAAGGGGGGGAAAGGGGGGAAAAGGAACAAAAAATAACAAACAATGACAAAAGGGGGGAAAGGGGGGAAAGGGGGGAAAGGGACAAAAAATGACAAAAGGGGGGGAAAGGGGGGAAAAGGGACAAAAAATAACACAAAATTACAAAAAGGGGAAAGGGGGGAAAGGGACAAAAAATAACACAAAATGACAAAAGGGGGGGAAAGGGGGGAAAGGGGGGAAAAGGAACAAAAAATAACAAAAAATGACAGAAGGGGGGAAAGGGGGGAAAAGGGACAAAAAATAACAAAAAATTACAAAAGGGGGGAAAGGGGGGGGAAAGGGGGGGAAAGGGGGGCAAGGAACAAAAAATAACCAAAAATGACAAAAGGGGGGGAAAGGGGGGAAAAGGGACAAAAAATGACAAAAAGGGGGGGGAAAGGGGGGAAAAGGGACAAAAAATAACAAAAATGACAAAAGGGGGGGAAGGGGGGGAAAGGGGGGAAAGGGACAAAAAATGACAAAAGGGGGGGAAAGGGGGGAAAAGGACAAAAAATAACACAAAATGACAAAAGGGGGGAAAGGGGGGAAAGGGACAAAAAATAACAAAAAATAACAAAAAATGACAAAAGGGGGGGAAAGGGGGGAAAGGGGGGAAAGGGACAAAAAATAACAAAAAATAACAAAAAAATGACAAAAAGGGGGAAAGGGGGGGAAAGGGGGGGAAAGGGGGGAAAGGGACAAAAAATAACAAAAAATGACAAAAGGGGGGGAAAGGGGGGAAAGGGGACAAAAAATAACAAAAAATAACAAAAAAATGACAAAAGGGGGGGAAGGGGGGAAAGGGACAAAAAATAACAAAAAATGACAAAAGGTGGGGAAAGGGGAGAAAGGGACAAAAAATAACATAAAATGACAAAAGGGGGGGAAGGGGGGGAAAAGGGACAAAAAATAACAAACAATGACAAAAGGGGGGAAAGGGGGGAAAGGGACAAAAAATGACAAAAGGGGGGGAAAGGGGGGGCAAGGGACAAAAAATAACACAAAATTACAAAAGGGGGGAAAGGGGGGAAAGGGACAAAAAATAACACAAAATGACAAAAGGGGGGGAAAGGGGGGAAAGGGGGGAAAAGGAACAAAAAATAACAAAAAATGACAGAAGGGGGGAAAGGGGGGAAAAGGGACAAAAAATAACAAAAAATTACGAAAGGGGGGGAAAGGGGGGGAAAGGGGGGGAAAGGGGGGGAAAGGGGGGCAAGGAACAAAAAATAACCAAAAATGACAAAAGGGGGGGAAAGGGGGGAAAAGGAACAAAAAATAACACAAAATGACAAAAGGGGGGAAAGGGGGGAAAAGGGACAAAAAATAACAAAAATGACAAAAGGGGGGGAAGGGGGGGAAAGGGGGGAAAGGGACAAAAAATGACAAAAGGGGGGGAAAGGGGGGAAAAGGGACAAAAAATAACACAAAATGACAAAAGGGGGGAAAGGGGGGAAAGGGACAAAA
Source organism: Ascaphus truei (assembly GCF_040206685.1). NCBI lineage: Eukaryota > Metazoa > Chordata > Amphibia > Anura > Ascaphidae > Ascaphus > Ascaphus truei. The sequence goes on from NW_027455169.1 coordinate 4,991, forward strand.
AATAACAAAAAATAACAAAAAATGACAAAAGGGGGGGAAAGGGGGGAAAGGGACAAAAATGACAAAAGGGGGGGAAAGGGGGGCAAAGGGACAAAAAATGACAAAAGGGGGGAAAGGGGGGAAAGGGACAAAAAATGACAAAAGGGGGGAAAGGGGGGAAAAGGGACAAAAAATAACACAAAATGACAAAAGGGGGGAAAGGGGGGAAAGGGACAAAAAATAACAAAAAATGACAAAAGGGGGGGAAAGGGGGGGCAAGGGACAAAAAATAACAAAAAATGACAAAAGGGGGGGAAAGGAGGGAAAGGGGGGAAAGGGACAAAAAATGACAAAAGGGGGGGAAAGGGGGGAAAATGGACAAAAAATAACACAAAATGACAAAAGGGGGGAAAGGGGGGGCAAGGGACAAAAAATAACAAAAAATGACAAAAGGGGGGGAAAGGGGGGAAAAGGAACAAAAAATAACAAAAAATAACAAAAAATGACAAAAGGGGGGAAAGGGGGGAAAGGGACAAAAAATGACAAAAGGGGGGGAAAGGGGGGAAAAGGGACAAAAAATAACACAAAATTACAAAAGGGGGGAAAGGGGGAAAGGGACAAAAAATAACACAAAATGACAAAAGGGGGGGAAAGGGGGGGAAAGGGGGGAAAAGGAACAAAAAATGACAAAAGGGGGGGAAAGGGGGGGAAAGGGACAAAAAATAACAAAAAATGACAAAAGGGGGGAAAGGGGGGAAAGGGACAAAAAATGACAAAAGGGGGGGAAAGGGGGGGAAAGGGACAAAAAAATAACAAAAAATAACAAAAAATGACAAAAGGGGGGGAAAGGGGGGAAAGGGACAAAAAATAACACAAAATGACAAAAGGGGGGAAAGGGGGGAAAGGGACAAAAAATAACAAAAAATAACAAAAATGACAAAAGGGGGGGAAAGGGGGGAAAGGGACAAAAAATGACAAAAGGGGGGGAAAGGGGGGAAAAGGGACAAAAAATAACAAAAATGACAAAAGGGGGGGAAGGGGGGAAAGGGACAAAAAATGACAAAAGGGGGGGAAAGGGGGGAAAAGGGACAAAAAATAACACAAAATGACAAAAGGGGGGAAAGGTGGGAAAGGGACAAAAATGACAAAAGGGGGGGAAAGGGGGGGCAAGGGAAAAAAAATGACAAAAGGGGGGGAAAGGGGGGAAAGGGACAAAAAATAACACAAAATGACAAAAGGGGGGAAAGGGGGGAAAGGGGGGGAAAGGGGGGAAAAGGAACAAAAAATAACAAAAAATGACAAAAGGGGGGGAAAGGGGGGAAAAGGGACAAAAAATAACAAAAAATGACAAAAGGGGGGAAAGGGGGAAAAGGGACCAAAAATAACAAAAAATGACAAAAGGGGGGAAAGGGACAAAAAATAACAAAAAATAACAAAAAATGACAAAAGGGGGGGAAAGGGGGGGAAAGGGGGGAAAGGGACAAAAAATAACAAAAATGACAAAAGGGGGGAAAGGGGGGGAAAGGGGGGGAAAGGGGGGAAAGGGACAAAAAATAACAAAAAATGACAAAAGGGGGGGAAAGGGGGGAAAAGGGACAAAAAATAACAAAAAATAACAAAAAAATGACAAAAGGGGGGGAAGGGGGGGAAAAGGGACAAAAAATAACAAACAATGACAAAAGGGGGGAAAGGGGGGAAAGGGGGGAAAGGGACAAAAAATGACAAAAGGGGGGGAAAGGGGGGAAAAGGGACAAAAAATAACACAAAATGACAAAAGGGGGGGAAAGGGGGGAAAGGGACAAAAAATAACAAAAAATAACAAAAAATGACAAAAAATGACAAAAGGGGGGGAAAGGGACAAAAAATAACAAAAAATTACAAAAAATGACAAAAGGGGGGGAAAGGGGGGGAAAGGGACAAAAAATAACACAAAATGACAAAAGGGGGGAAAGGGGGGAAAGGGGGGAAAGGGACAAAAAATAACAAAAAATAACAAAAAATGACAAAAAATGACAAAAGGGGGGGAAAGGGGGGAAAGGGGGGAAAGGGACAAAAAATGACAAAAGGGGGGGAAAGGGGGGGCAAGGGACAAAAAATAACAAAAAATGACAAAAGGGGGGAAAGGGGGGAAAGGGGGGAAAGGGACAAAAAATGACAAAAGGGGGGGAAAGGGGGGAAAAGGGACAAAAAATAACACAAAATTACAAAAGGGGGGAAAGGGACAAAAAATAACACAAAATGACAAAAGGGGGGGAAAGGGGGGGAAAGGGGGGAAAAGGAACAAAAAATAACAAACAATGACAAAAGGGGGGAAAGGGGGGAAAGGGGGGAAAGGGACAAAAAATGACAAAAGGGGGGGAAAGGGGGGAAAAGGGACAAAAAATAACACAAAATTACAAAAAGGGGAAAGGGGGGAAAGGGACAAAAAATAACACAAAATGACAAAAGGGGGGGAAAGGGGGGGAAAGGGGGGAAAAGGAACAAAAAATAACAAAAAATGACAGAAGGGGGGAAAGGGGGGAAAAGGGACAAAAAATAACAAAAAATTACAAAAGGGGGGAAAGGGGGGGAAAGGGGGGGAAAGGGGGGCAAGGAACAAAAAATAACCAAAAATGACAAAAGGGGGGGAAAGGGGGGAAAAGGGACAAAAAATGACAAAAGGGGGGGAAAGGGGGGAAAAGGGACAAAAAATAACAAAAATGACAAAAGGGGGGGAAGGGGGGGAAAGGGGGGAAAGGGACAAAAAATGACAAAAGGGGGGGAAAGGGGGGAAAAGGGACAAAAAATAACACAAAATGACAAAAGGGGGGAAAGGGGGGAAAGGGACAAAAAATAACAAAAAATAACAAAAAATGACAAAAGGGGGGGAAAGGGGGGAAAGGGGGGAAAGGGACAAAAAATAACAAAAAATAACAAAAAAATGACAAAAAGGGGGAAAGGGGGGGAAAGGGGGGGAAAGGGGGGAAAGGGACAAAAAATAACAAAAAATGACAAAAGGGGGGGAAAGGGGGGAAAGGGGACAAAAAATAACAAAAAATAACAAAAAAATGACAAAAGGGGGGGAAGGGGGGAAAGGGACAAAAAATAACAAAAAATGACAAAAGGTGGGGAAAGGGGAGAAAGGGACAAAAAATAACATAAAATGACAAAAGGGGGGGAAGGGGGGGAAAAGGGACAAAAAATAACAAACAATGACAAAAGGGGGGAAAGGGGGGAAAGGGGGGAAAGGGACAAAAAATAACAAAAAATAACAAAAAATGACAAAAGGGGGGGAAAGGGACAAAAAATAACAAAAAATAACAAAAAATGACAAAAGGGGGGGAAAGGGGGGAAAAGGGACAAAAAATAACACAAAATGACAAAAGGGGGGGAAAGGGGGGAAAGGGACAAAAAATAACAAAAAATAACAAAAAATGACAAAAAATGACAAAAGGGGGGGAAAGGGGGGAAAGGGGGGAAAGGGACAAAAAATGACAAAAGGGGGGGAAAGGGGGGGCAAGGGACAAAAAATAACACAAAATTACAAAAGGGGGGAAAGGGGGGAAAGGGACAAAAAATAACACAAAATGACAAAAGGGGGGGAAAGGGGGGAAAGGGGGGAAAAGGAACAAAAAATAACAAAAAATGACAGAAGGGGGGAAAGGGGGGAAAAGGGACAAAAAATAACAAAAAATTACGAAAGGGGGGGAAAGGGGGGGAAAGGGGGGGAAAGGGGGGGAAAGGGGGGCAAGGAACAAAAAATAACCAAAAATGACAAAAGGGGGGGAAAGGGGGGAAAAGGAACAAAAAATAACACAAAATGACAAAAGGGGGGAAAGGGGGGAAAAGGGACAAAAAATAACAAAAATGACAAAAGGGGGGGAAGGGGGGGAAAGGGGGGAAAGGGACAAAAAATGACAAAAGGGGGGGAAAGGGGGGAAAAGGGACAAAAAATAACACAAAATGACAAAAGGGGGGAAAGGGGGGAAAGGGACAAAAAATAACAAAAAATAACAAAAAATGACAAAAGGGGGGGAAAGGGGGGAAAGGGACAAAAATGACAAAAGGGGGGGAAAGGGGGGCAAAGGGACAAAAAATGACAAAAGGGGGGAAAGGGGGGAAAGGGACAAAAAATGACAAAAGGGGGGAAAGGGGGGAAAAGGGACAAAAAATAACACAAAATGACAAAAGGGGGGAAAGGGGGGAAAGGGACAAAAAATAACAAAAAATGACAAAAGGGGGGGAAAGGGGGGGCAAGGGACAAAAAATAACAAAAAATGACAAAAGGGGGGGAAAGGAGGGAAAGGGGGGAAAGGGACAAAAAATGACAAAAGGGGGGGAAAGGGGGGAAAATGGACAAAAAATAACACAAAATGACAAAAGGGGGGAAAGGGGGGGCAAGGGACAAAAAATAACAAAAAATGACAAAAGGGGGGGAAAGGGGGGAAAAGGAACAAAAAATAACAAAAAATAACAAAAAATGACAAAAGGGGGGAAAGGGGGGAAAGGGACAAAAAATGACAAAAGGGGGGGAAAGGGGGGAAAAGGGACAAAAAATAACACAAAATTACAAAAGGGGGGAAAGGGGGAAAGGGACAAAAAATAACACAAAATGACAAAAGGGGGGGAAAGGGGGGGAAAGGGGGGAAAAGGAACAAAAAATGACAAAAGGGGGGGAAAGGGGGGGAAAGGGACAAAAAATAACAAAAAATGACAAAAGGGGGGAAAGGGGGGAAAGGGACAAAAAATGACAAAAGGGGGGGAAAGGGGGGGAAAGGGACAAAAAAATAACAAAAAATAACAAAAAATGACAAAAGGGGGGGAAAGGGGGGAAAGGGACAAAAAATAACACAAAATGACAAAAGGGGGGAAAGGGGGGAAAGGGACAAAAAATAACAAAAAATAACAAAAATGACAAAAGGGGGGGAAAGGGGGGAAAGGGACAAAAAATGACAAAAGGGGGGGAAAGGGGGGAAAAGGGACAAAAAATAACAAAAATGACAAAAGGGGGGGAAGGGGGGAAAGGGACAAAAAATGACAAAAGGGGGGGAAAGGGGGGAAAAGGGACAAAAAAAAACACAAAATGACAAAAGGGGGGAAAGGTGGGAAAGGGACAAAAATGACAAAAGGGGGGGAAAGGGGGGGCAAGGGAAAAAAAATGACAAAAGGGGGGGAAAGGGGGGAAAGGGACAAAAAATAACACAAAATGACAAAAGGGGGGAAAGGGGGGAAAGGGGGGGAAAGGGGGGAAAAGGAACAAAAAATAACAAAAAATGACAAAAGGGGGGGAAAGGGGGGAAAAGGGACAAAAAATAACAAAAAATGACAAAAGGGGGGAAAGGGGGAAAAGGGACCAAAAATAACAAAAAATGACAAAAGGGGGGAAAGGGACAAAAAATAACAAAAAATAACAAAAAATGACAAAAGGGGGGGAAAGGGGGGGAAAGGGGGGAAAGGGACAAAAAATAACAAAAATGACAAAAGGGGGGAAAGGGGGGGAAAGGGGGGGAAAGGGGGGAAAGGGACAAAAAATAACAAAAAATGACAAAAGGGGGGGAAAGGGGGGAAAAGGGACAAAAAATAACAAAAAATAACAAAAAAATGACAAAAGGGGGGGAAGGGGGGGAAAAGGGACAAAAAATAACAAACAATGACAAAAGGGGGGAAAGGGGGGAAAGGGGGGAAAGGGACAAAAAATGACAAAAGGGGGGGAAAGGGGGGAAAAGGGACAAAAAATAACACAAAATGACAAAAGGGGGGGAAAGGGGGGAAAGGGACAAAAAATAACAAAAAATAACAAAAAATGACAAAAAATGACAAAAGGGGGGGAAAGGGACAAAAAATAACAAAAAATTACAAAAAATGACAAAAGGGGGGGAAAGGGGGGGAAAGGGACAAAAAATAACACAAAATGACAAAAGGGGGGAAAGGGGGGAAAGGGGGGAAAGGGACAAAAAATAACAAAAAATAACAAAAAATGACAAAAAATGACAAAAGGGGGGGAAAGGGGGGAAAGGGGGGAAAGGGACAAAAAATGACAAAAGGGGGGGAAAGGGGGGGCAAGGGACAAAAAATAACAAAAAATGACAAAAGGGGGGAAAGGGGGGAAAGGGGGGAAAGGGACAAAAAATGACAAAAGGGGGGGAAAGGGGGGAAAAGGGACAAAAAATAACACAAAATTACAAAAGGGGGGAAAGGGACAAAAAATAACACAAAATGACAAAAGGGGGGGAAAGGGGGGGAAAGGGGGGAAAAGGAACAAAAAATAACAAACAATGACAAAAGGGGGGAAAGGGGGGAAAGGGGGGAAAGGGACAAAAAATGACAAAAGGGGGGGAAAGGGGGGGCAAGGGACAAAAAATAACAAACAATGACAAAAGGGGGGAAAGGGGGGAAAGGGACAAAAAATGACAAAAGGGGGGGAAAGGGGGGAAAAGGGACAAAAAATAACACAAAATGACAAAAGGGGGGGAAAGGGGGGAAAGGGACAAAAAATAACAAAAAATAACAAAAAATGACAAAAAATGACAAAAGGGGGGGAAAGGGACAAAAAATAACAAAAAATAACACAAAATGACAAAAGGGGGGGAAAGGGGGGAAAGGGACAAAAAATAACAAAAAATAACAAAAAATGACAAAAAATGACAAAAGGGGGGGAAAGGGGGGAAAGGGGGGAAAGGGACAAAAAATGACAAAAGGGGGGGAAAGGGGGGAAAAGGGACAAAAAATAACACAAAATGACAAAAGGGGGGGAAAGGGGGGGAAAGGGGGGAAAAGGAACAAAAAATAACAAAAAATGACAGAAGGGGGGAAAGGGGGGAAAAGGGACAAAAAATAACAAAAAATTACAAAAGGGGGGAAAGGGGGGGAAAGGGGGGGAAAGGGGGGGAAAGGGGGGCAAGGAACAAAAAATAACCAAAAATGACAAAAGGGGGGGAAAGGGGGGAAAAGGGACAAAAAATAACACAAAATGACAAAAGGGGGGAAAGGGGGGAAAGGGACAAAAAATAACAAAAAATAACAAAAATGACAAAAGGGGGGGAAAGGGGGGAAAGGGACAAAAAATGACAAAAGGGGGGGAAAGGGGGGAAAAGGGACAAAAAATAACAAAAATGACAAAAGGGGGGAAGGGGGGGAAAGGGGGGAAAGGGACAAAAAATGACAAAAGGGGGGAAAGGGGGGAAAAGGGACAAAAAATAACACAAAATGACAAAAGGGGGGAAAAGGGGGGAAAGGGACAAAAAATAACAAAAAATGACAAAAGGGGGGGAAAGGGGGGAAAAGGGACAAAAAATAACAAAAAATAACAAAAAAATGACAAAAGGGGGGGAAGGGGGGAAAGGGACAAAAAATAACAAAAAATGACAAAAGGGGGGGAAAGGGGAGAAAGGGACAAAAAATAACATAAAATGACAAAAGGGGGGGAAGGGGGGGAAAAGGGACAAAAAATAACAAACAATGACAAAAGGGGGGAAAGGGGGGAAAGGGGGGAAAGGGACAAAAAATAACAAAAAATAACAAAAAATGACAAAAGGGGGGGAAAGGGACAAAAAATAACAAAAAATAACAAAAAATGACAAAAGGGGGGGAAAGGGGGGAAAAGGGACAAAAAATAACACAAAATGACAAAAGGGGGGAAAGGGGGGAAAGGGGGGAAAGGGGGGCAAGGAACAAAAAATAACCAAAAATGACAAAAGGGGGGGAAAGGGGGGAAAAGGGACAAAAAATGACAAAAGGGGGGGAAAGGGGGGAAAAGGGACAAAAAATAACAAAAATGACAAAAGGGGGGGAAGGGGGGGAAAGGGGGGAAAGGGACAAAAAATGACAAAAGGGGGGGAAAGGGGGGAAAAGGGACAAAAAATAACACAAAATGACAAAAGGGGGGAAAGGGGGGAAAGGGACAAAAAATAACAAAAAATAACAAAAAATGACAAAAGGGGGGGAAAGGGGGGAAAGGGGGGAAAGGGACAAAAAATAACAAAAAATAACAAAAAAATGACAAAAAGGGGGAAAGGGGGGGAAAGGGGGGGAAAGGGGGGGAAAGGGGGGAAAGGGACAAAAAATAACAAAAAATGACAAAAGGGGGGGGAAAGGGGGGAAAGGGGACAAAAAATAACAAAAAATAACAAAAAAATGACAAAAGGGGGGGAAGGGGGGAAAGGGACAAAAAATAACAAAAAATGACAAAAGGTGGGGAAAGGGGAGAAAGGGACAAAAAATAACATAAAATGACAAAAGGGGGGGAAGGGGGGGAAAAGGGACAAAAAATAACAAACAATGACAAAAGGGGGGAAAGGGGGGAAAGGGGGGAAAGGGACAAAAAATAACAAAAAATAACAAAAAATGACAAAAGGGGGGGAAAGGGACAAAAAATAACAAAAAATAACAAAAAATGACAAAAGGGGGGGAAAGGGGGGAAAAGGGACAAAAAATAACACAAAATGACAAAAGGGGGGGAAAGGGGGGAAAGGGACAAAAAATAACAAAAAATAACAAAAAATGACAAAAAATGACAAAAGGGGGGGAAAGGGGGGAAAGGGGGGAAAGGGACAAAAAATGACAAAAGGGGGGGAAAGGGGGGGCAAGGGACAAAAAATAACACAAAATTACAAAAGGGGGGAAAGGGGGGAAAGGGACAAAAAATAACACAAAATGACAAAAGGGGGGGAAAGGGGGGAAAGGGGGGAAAAGGAACAAAAAATAACAAAAAATGACAGAAGGGGGGAAAGGGGGGAAAAGGGACAAAAAATAACAAAAAATTACGAAAGGGGGGGAAAGGGGGGGAAAGGGGGGGAAAGGGGGGGAAAGGGGGGCAAGGAACAAAAAATAACCAAAAATGACAAAAGGGGGGGAAAGGGGGGAAAAGGAACAAAAAATAACACAAAATGACAAAAGGGGGGAAAGGGGGGAAAAGGGACAAAAAATAACAAAAATGACAAAAGGGGGGGAAGGGGGGGAAAGGGGGGAAAGGGACAAAAAATGACAAAAGGGGGGGAAAGGGGGGAAAAGGGACAAAAAATAACACAAAATGACAAAAGGGGGGAAAGGGGGGAAAGGGACAAAAAATAACAAAAAATAACAAAAAATGACAAAAGGGGGGGAAAGGGGGGAAAGGGACAAAAATGACAAAAGGGGGGGAAAGGGGGGCAAAGGGACAAAAAATGACAAAAGGGGGGAAAGGGGGGAAAGGGACAAAAAATGACAAAAGGGGGGAAAGGGGGGAAAAGGGACAAAAAATAACACAAAATGACAAAAGGGGGGAAAGGGGGGAAAGGGACAAAAAATAACAAAAAATGACAAAAGGGGGGGAAAGGGGGGGCAAGGGACAAAAAATAACAAAAAATGACAAAAGGGGGGGAAAGGAGGGAAAGGGGGGAAAGGGACAAAAAATGACAAAAGGGGGGGAAAGGGGGGAAAATGGACAAAAAATAACACAAAATGACAAAAGGGGGGAAAGGGGGGGCAAGGGACAAAAAATAACAAAAAATGACAAAAGGGGGGGAAAGGGGGGAAAAGGAACAAAAAATAACAAAAAATAACAAAAAATGACAAAAGGGGGGAAAGGGGGGAAAGGGACAAAAAATGACAAAAGGGGGGGAAAGGGGGGAAAAGGGACAAAAAATGACAAAAGGGGGGGAAAGGGGGGAAAAGGGACAAAAAATAACACAAAATTACAAAAGGGGGGAAAGGGACAAAAAATAACACAAAATGACAAAAGGGGGGGAAAGGGGGGGAAAGGGGGGAAAAGGAACAAAAAATAACAAACAATGACAAAAGGGGGGAAAGGGGGGAAAGGGGGGAAAGGGACAAAAAATGACAAAAGGGGGGGAAAGGGGGGGCAAGGGACAAAAAATAACAAACAATGACAAAAGGGGGGAAAGGGGGGAAAGGGACAAAAAATGACAAAAGGGGGGGAAAGGGGGGAAAAGGGACAAAAAATAACACAAAATGACAAAAGGGGGGGAAAGGGGGGAAAGGGACAAAAAATAACAAAAAATAACAAAAAATGACAAAAAATGACAAAAGGGGGGGAAAGGGACAAAAAATAACAAAAAATAACACAAAATGACAAAAGGGGGGGAAAGGGGGGAAAGGGACAAAAAATAACAAAAAATAACAAAAAATGACAAAAAATGACAAAAGGGGGGGAAAGGGGGGAAAGGGGGGAAAGGGACAAAAAATGACAAAAGGGGGGGAAAGGGGGGAAAAGGGACAAAAAATAACACAAAATGACAAAAGGGGGGGAAAGGGGGGGAAAGGGGGGAAAAGGAACAAAAAATAACAAAAAATGACAGAAGGGGGGAAAGGGGGGAAAAGGGACAAAAAATAACAAAAAATTACAAAAGGGGGGAAAGGGGGGGAAAGGGGGGGAAAGGGGGGGAAAGGGGGGCAAGGAACAAAAAATAACCAAAAATGACAAAAGGGGGGGAAAGGGGGGAAAAGGGACAAAAAATAACACAAAATGACAAAAGGGGGGAAAGGGGGGAAAGGGACAAAAAATAACAAAAAATAACAAAAATGACAAAAGGGGGGGAAAGGGGGGAAAGGGACAAAAAATGACAAAAGGGGGGGAAAGGGGGGAAAAGGGACAAAAAATAACAAAAATGACAAAAGGGGGGAAGGGGGGGAAAGGGGGGAAAGGGACAAAAAATGACAAAAGGGGGGGAAAGGGGGGAAAAGGGACAAAAAATAACACAAAATGACAAAAGGGGGGAAAAGGGGGGAAAGGGACAAAAAATAACAAAAAATGACAAAAGGGGGGGAAAGGGGGGAAAAGGGACAAAAAATAACAAAAAATAACAAAAAAATGACAAAAGGGGGGGAAGGGGGGAAAGGGACAAAAAATAACAAAAAATGACAAAAGGGGGGGAAAGGGGAGAAAGGGACAAAAAATAACATAAAATGACAAAAGTGGGGGAAGGGGGGGAAAAGGGACAAAAAATAACAAACAATGACAAAAGGGGGGAAAGGGGGGAAAGGGGGGAAAGGGACAAAAAATAACAAAAAATAACAAAAAATGACAAAAGGGGGGGAAAGGGACAAAAAATAACAAAAAATAACAAAAAATGACAAAAGGGGGGGAAAGGGGGGAAAAGGGACAAAAAATAACACAAAATGACAAAAGGGGGGGAAAGGGGGGAAAGGGACAAAAAATAACAAAAAATAACAAAAAATGACAAAAAATGACAAAAGGGGGGGAAAGGGGGGAAAAGGGACAAAAAATAACACAAAATGACAAAAGGGGGGGAAAGGGGGGAAAGGGACAAAAAATAACAAAAAATGACAAAAGGGGGGAAAGGGGGGAAAGGGGGGAAAGGGACAAAAAATGACAAAAGGGGGGGAAAGGGGGGAAAAGGGACAAAAAATAACACAAAATTACAAAAGGGGGGAAAGGGGGGAAAGGGACAAAAAATAACACAAAATGACAAAAGGGGGGGAAAGGGGGGAAAGGGGGGAAAAGGAACAAAAAATAACAAAAAATGACAAAAAATGACAAAAGGGGGGGAAAGGGGGGAAAAGGGACAAAAAATAACACAAAATGACAAAAGGGGGGGAAAGGGGGGAAAGGGACAAAAAATAACAAAAAATGACAAAAGGGGGGAAAGGGGGGAAAGGGGGGAAAGGGACAAAAAATGACAAAAGGGGGGGAAAGGGGGGAAAAGGGACAAAAAATAACACAAAATTACAAAAGGGGGGAAAGGGGGGAAAGGGACAAAAAATAACACAAAATGACAAAAGGGGGGGAAAGGGGGGAAAGGGGGGAAAAGGAACAAAAAATAACAAAAAATGACAGAAGGGGGGAAAGGGGGGAAAAGGGACAAAAAATAACAAAAAATTACAAAAGGGGGGGAAAGGGGGGGAAAGGGGGGGAAAGGGGGGCAAGGAACAAAAAATAACCAAAAATGACAAAAGGGGGGGAAAGGGGGGAAAAGGGACAAAAAATAACACAAAATGACAAAAGGGGGGAAAGGGGGGAAAGGGACAAAAAATAACAAAAAATAACAAAAATGACAAAAGGGGGGGAAAGGGGGGAAAGGGACAAAAAATGACAAAAGGGGGGGAAAGGGGGGAAAAGGGACAAAAAATAACACAAAATGACAAAAGGGGGGAAAGGGGGGAAAGGGACAAAAAATAACAAAAAATAACAAAAAATGACAAAAGGGGGGGAAAGGGGGGAAAGGGGGGAAAGGGACAAAAAATGACAAAAGGGGGGAAAGGGGGGAAAGGGACAAAAATGACAAAAGGGGGGGAAAGGGGGGAAAAGGGACAAAAAATAACACAAAATGACAAAAGGGGGGAAAGGGGGGAAAGGGACAAAAAATAACAAAAAATAACAAAAAATGACAAAAGGGGGGGAAAGGGGGGAAAGGGGGGAAAGGGACAAAAAATAACAAAAAATAACAAAAAAATGACAAAAAGGGGGAAAGGGGGGGAAAGGGGGGGAAAGGGGGGAAAGGGACAAAAAATAACAAAAAATGACAAAAGGGGGGGAAAGGGGGGAAAGGGGACAAAAAATAACAAAAAATAACAAAAAAATGACAAAAGGGGGGAAGGGGGGAAAGGGACAAAAAATAACAAAAAATGACAAAAGGTGGGGAAAGGGGAGAAAGGGACAAAAAATAACATAAAATGACAAAAGGGGGGGAAGGGGGGGAAAAGGGACAAAAAATAACAAACAATGACAAAAGGGGGGAAAGGGGGGAAAGGGGGGAAAGGGACAAAAAATAACAAAAAATAACAAAAAATGACAAAAGGGGGGGAAAGGGACAAAAAATAACAAAAAATAACAAAAAATGACAAAAGGGGGGGAAAGGGGGGAAAAGGGACAAAAAATAACACAAAATGACAAAAGGGGGGGAAAGGGGGGAAAGGGACAAAAAATAACAAAAAATAACAAAAAATGACAAAAAATGACAAAAGGGGGGGAAAGGGGGGAAAGGGGGGAAAGGGACAAAAAATGACAAAAGGGGGGGAAAGGGGGGGCAAGGGACAAAAAATAACACAAAATTACAAAAGGGGGGAAAGGGGGGAAAGGGACAAAAAATAACACAAAATGACAAAAGGGGGGGAAAGGGGGGAAAGGGGGGAAAAGGAACAAAAAATAACAAAAAATGACAGAAGGGGGGAAAGGGGGGAAAAGGGACAAAAAATAACAAAAAATTACGAAAGGGGGGGAAAGGGGGGGAAAGGGGGGGAAAGGGGGGGAAAGGGGGGCAAGGAACAAAAAATAACCAAAAATGACAAAAGGGGGGGAAAGGGGGGAAAAGGAACAAAAAATAACACAAAATGACAAAAGGGGGGAAAGGGGGGAAAAGGGACAAAAAATAACAAAAATGACAAAAGGGGGGGAAGGGGGGGAAAGGGGGGAAAGGGACAAAAAATGACAAAAGGGGGGGAAAGGGGGGAAAAGGGACAAAAAATAACACAAAATGACAAAAGGGGGGAAAGGGGGGAAAGGGACAAAAAATAACAAAAAATAACAAAAAATGACAAAAGGGGGGGAAAGGGGGGAAAGGGACAAAAATGACAAAAGGGGGGGAAAGGGGGGCAAAGGGACAAAAAATGACAAAAGGGGGGAAAGGGGGGAAAGGGACAAAAAATGACAAAAGGGGGGAAAGGGGGGAAAAGGGACAAAAAATAACACAAAATGACAAAAGGGGGGAAAGGGGGGAAAGGGACAAAAAATAACAAAAAATGACAAAAGGGGGGGAAAGGGGGGGCAAGGGACAAAAAATAACAAAAAATGACAAAAGGGGGGGAAAGGAGGGAAAGGGGGGAAAGGGACAAAAAATGACAAAAGGGGGGGAAAGGGGGGAAAATGGACAAAAAATAACACAAAATGACAAAAGGGGGGAAAGGGGGGGCAAGGGACAAAAAATAACAAAAAATGACAAAAGGGGGGGAAAGGGGGGAAAAGGAACAAAAAATAACAAAAAATAACAAAAAATGACAAAAGGGGGGAAAGGGGGGAAAGGGACAAAAAATGACAAAAGGGGGGGAAAGGGGGGAAAAGGGACAAAAAATAACACAAAATTACAAAAGGGGGGAAAGGGGGAAAGGGACAAAAAATAACACAAAATGACAAAAGGGGGGGAAAGGGGGGGAAAGGGGGGAAAAGGAACAAAAAATGACAAAAGGGGGGGAAAGGGGGGGAAAGGGACAAAAAATAACAAAAAATGACAAAAGGGGGGAAAGGGGGGAAAGGGACAAAAAATGACAAAAGGGGGGGAAAGGGGGGGAAAGGGACAAAAAAATAACAAAAAATAACAAAAAATGACAAAAGGGGGGGAAAGGGGGGAAAGGGACAAAAAATAACACAAAATGACAAAAGGGGGGAAAGGGGGGAAAGGGACAAAAAATAACAAAAAATAACAAAAATGACAAAAGGGGGGGAAAGGGGGGAAAGGGACAAAAAATGACAAAAGGGGGGGAAAGGGGGGAAAAGGGACAAAAAATAACAAAAATGACAAAAGGGGGGGAAGGGGGGAAAGGGACAAAAAATGACAAAAGGGGGGGAAAGGGGGGAAAAGGGACAAAAAATAACACAAAATGACAAAAGGGGGGAAAGGTGGGAAAGGGACAAAAATGACAAAAGGGGGGGAAAGGGGGGGCAAGGGAAAAAAAATGACAAAAGGGGGGGAAAGGGGGGAAAGGGACAAAAAATAACACAAAATGACAAAAGGGGGGAAAGGGGGGAAAGGGGGGGAAAGGGGGGAAAAGGAACAAAAAATAACAAAAAATGACAAAAGGGGGGGAAAGGGGGGAAAAGGGACAAAAAATAACAAAAAATGACAAAAGGGGGGAAAGGGGGAAAAGGGACCAAAAATAACAAAAAATGACAAAAGGGGGGAAAGGGACAAAAAATAACAAAAAATAACAAAAAATGACAAAAGGGGGGGAAAGGGGGGGAAAGGGGGGAAAGGGACAAAAAATAACAAAAATGACAAAAGGGGGGAAAGGGGGGGAAAGGGGGGGAAAGGGGGGAAAGGGACAAAAAATAACAAAAAATGACAAAAGGGGGGGAAAGGGGGGAAAAGGGACAAAAAATAACAAAAAATAACAAAAAAATGACAAAAGGGGGGGAAGGGGGGGAAAAGGGACAAAAAATAACAAACAATGACAAAAGGGGGGAAAGGGGGGAAAGGGGGGAAAGGGACAAAAAATGACAAAAGGGGGGGAAAGGGGGGAAAAGGGACAAAAAATAACACAAAATGACAAAAGGGGGGGAAAGGGGGGAAAGGGACAAAAAATAACAAAAAATAACAAAAAATGACAAAAAATGACAAAAGGGGGGGAAAGGGACAAAAAATAACAAAAAATTACAAAAAATGACAAAAGGGGGGGAAAGGGGGGGAAAGGGACAAAAAATAACACAAAATGACAAAAGGGGGGAAAGGGGGGAAAGGGGGGAAAGGGACAAAAAATAACAAAAAATAACAAAAAATGACAAAAAATGACAAAAGGGGGGGAAAGGGGGGAAAGGGGGGAAAGGGACAAAAAATGACAAAAGGGGGGGAAAGGGGGGGCAAGGGACAAAAAATAACAAAAAATGACAAAAGGGGGGAAAGGGGGGAAAGGGGGGAAAGGGACAAAAAATGACAAAAGGGGGGGAAAGGGGGGAAAAGGGACAAAAAATAACACAAAATTACAAAAGGGGGGAAAGGGACAAAAAATAACACAAAATGACAAAAGGGGGGGAAAGGGGGGGAAAGGGGGGAAAAGGAACAAAAAATAACAAACAATGACAAAAGGGGGGAAAGGGGGGAAAGGGGGGAAAGGGACAAAAAATGACAAAAGGGGGGGAAAGGGGGGGCAAGGGACAAAAAATAACAAACAATGACAAAAGGGGGGAAAGGGGGGAAAGGGACAAAAAATGACAAAAGGGGGGGAAAGGGGGGAAAAGGGACAAAAAATAACACAAAATGACAAAAGGGGGGGAAAGGGGGGAAAGGGACAAAAAATAACAAAAAATAACAAAAAATGACAAAAAATGACAAAAGGGGGGGAAAGGGACAAAAAATAACAAAAAATAACACAAAATGACAAAAGGGGGGGAAAGGGGGGAAAGGGACAAAAAATAACAAAAAATAACAAAAAATGACAAAAAATGACAAAAGGGGGGGAAAGGGGGGAAAGGGGGGAAAGGGACAAAAAATGACAAAAGGGGGGGAAAGGGGGGAAAAGGGACAAAAAATAACACAAAATGACAAAAGGGGGGGAAAGGGGGGGAAAGGGGGGAAAAGGAACAAAAAATAACAAAAAATGACAGAAGGGGGGAAAGGGGGGAAAAGGGACAAAAAATAACAAAAAATTACAAAAGGGGGGAAAGGGGGGGAAAGGGGGGGAAAGGGGGGGAAAGGGGGGCAAGGAACAAAAAATAACCAAAAATGACAAAAGGGGGGGAAAGGGGGGAAAAGGGACAAAAAATAACACAAAATGACAAAAGGGGGGAAAGGGGGGAAAGGGACAAAAAATAACAAAAAATAACAAAAATGACAAAAGGGGGGGAAAGGGGGGAAAGGGACAAAAAATGACAAAAGGGGGGGAAAGGGGGGAAAAGGGACAAAAAATAACAAAAATGACAAAAGGGGGGAAGGGGGGGAAAGGGGGGAAAGGGACAAAAAATGACAAAAGGGGGGGAAAGGGGGGAAAAGGGACAAAAAATAACACAAAATGACAAAAGGGGGGAAAAGGGGGGAAAGGGACAAAAAATAACAAAAAATGACAAAAGGGGGGGAAAGGGGGGAAAAGGGACAAAAAATAACAAAAAATAACAAAAAAATGACAAAAGGGGGGGAAGGGGGGAAAGGGACAAAAAATAACAAAAAATGACAAAAGGGGGGGAAAGGGGAGAAAGGGACAAAAAATAACATAAAATGACAAAAGGGGGGGAAGGGGGGGAAAAGGGACAAAAAATAACAAACAATGACAAAAGGGGGGAAAGGGGGGAAAGGGGGGAAAGGGACAAAAAATAACAAAAAATAACAAAAAATGACAAAAGGGGGGGAAAGGGACAAAAAATAACAAAAAATAACAAAAAATGACAAAAGGGGGGGAAAGGGGGGAAAAGGGACAAAAAATAACACAAAATGACAAAAGGGGGGGAAAGGGGGGAAAGGGACAAAAAATAACAAAAAATAACAAAAAATGACAAAAAATGACAAAAGGGGGGGAAAGGGGGGAAAAGGGACAAAAAATAACACAAAATGACAAAAGGGGGGGAAAGGGGGGAAAGGGACAAAAAATAACAAAAAATGACAAAAGGGGGGAAAGGGGGGAAAGGGGGGAAAGGGACAAAAAATGACAAAAGGGGGGGAAAGGGGGGAAAAGGGACAAAAAATAACACAAAATTACAAAAGGGGGGAAAGGGGGGAAAGGGACAAAAAATAACACAAAATGACAAAAGGGGGGGAAAGGGGGGAAAGGGGGGAAAAGGAACAAAAAATAACAAAAAATGACAAAAAATGACAAAAGGGGGGGAAAGGGGGGAAAAGGGACAAAAAATAACACAAAATGACAAAAGGGGGGGAAAGGGGGGAAAGGGACAAAAAATAACAAAAAATGACAAAAGGGGGGAAAGGGGGGAAAGGGGGGAAAGGGACAAAAAATGACAAAAGGGGGGGAAAGGGGGGAAAAGGGACAAAAAATAACACAAAATTACAAAAGGGGGGAAAGGGGGGAAAGGGACAAAAAATAACACAAAATGACAAAAGGGGGGGAAAGGGGGGAAAGGGGGGAAAAGGAACAAAAAATAACAAAAAATGACAGAAGGGGGGAAAGGGGGGAAAAGGGACAAAAAATAACAAAAAATTACAAAAGGGGGGGAAAGGGGGGGAAAGGGGGGGAAAGGGGGGCAAGGAACAAAAAATAACCAAAAATGACAAAAGGGGGGGAAAGGGGGGAAAAGGGACAAAAAATAACACAAAATGACAAAAGGGGGGAAAGGGGGGAAAGGGACAAAAAATAACAAAAAATAACAAAAATGACAAAAGGGGGGGAAAGGGGGGAAAGGGACAAAAAATGACAAAAGGGGGGGAAAGGGGGGAAAAGGGACAAAAAATAACAAAAATGACAAAAGGGGGGGAAGGGGGGGAAAGGGGGGAAAGGGACAAAAAATGACAAAAGGGGGGAAAGGGGGGAAAGGGACAAAAATGACAAAAGGGGGGGAAAGGGGGGAAAAGGGACAAAAAATAACACAAAATGACAAAAGGGGGGAAAGGGGGGAAAGGGACAAAAAATAACAAAAAATAACAAAAAATGACAAAAGGGGGGGAAAGGGGGGAAAGGGGGGAAAGGGACAAAAAATAACAAAAAATAACAAAAAAATGACAAAAAGGGGGAAAGGGGGGGAAAGGGGGGGAAAGGGGGGAAAGGGACAAAAAATAACAAAAAATGACAAAAGGGGGGGAAAGGGGGGAAAGGGGACAAAAAATAACAAAAAATAACAAAAAAATGACAAAAGGGGGGGAAGGGGGGAAAGGGACAAAAAATAACAAAAAATGACAAAAGGTGGGGAAAGGGGAGAAAGGGACAAAAAATAACATAAAATGACAAAAGGGGGGGAAGGGGGGGAAAAGGGACAAAAAATAACAAACAATGACAAAAGGGGGGAAAGGGGGGAAAGGGGGGAAAGGGACAAAAAATAACAAAAAATAACAAAAAATGACAAAAGGGGGGGAAAGGGACAAAAAATAACAAAAAATAACAAAAAATGACAAAAGGGGGGGAAAGGGGGGAAAAGGGACAAAAAATAACACAAAATGACAAAAGGGGGGGAAAGGGGGGAAAGGGACAAAAAATAACAAAAAATAACAAAAAATGACAAAAAATGACAAAAGGGGGGGAAAGGGGGGAAAGGGGGGAAAGGGACAAAAAATGACAAAAGGGGGGGAAAGGGGGGGCAAGGGACAAAAAATAACACAAAATTACAAAAGGGGGGAAAGGGGGGAAAGGGACAAAAAATAACACAAAATGACAAAAGGGGGGGAAAGGGGGGAAAGGGGGGAAAAGGAACAAAAAATAACAAAAAATGACAGAAGGGGGGAAAGGGGGGAAAAGGGACAAAAAATAACAAAAAATTACGAAAGGGGGGGAAAGGGGGGGAAAGGGGGGGAAAGGGGGGGAAAGGGGGGCAAGGAACAAAAAATAACCAAAAATGACAAAAGGGGGGGAAAGGGGGGAAAAGGAACAAAAAATAACACAAAATGACAAAAGGGGGGAAAGGGGGGAAAAGGGACAAAAAATAACAAAAATGACAAAAGGGGGGGAAGGGGGGGAAAGGGGGGAAAGGGACAAAAAATGACAAAAGGGGGGGAAAGGGGGGAAAAGGGACAAAAAATAACACAAAATGACAAAAGGGGGGAAAGGGGGGAAAGGGACAAAAAATAACAAAAAATAACAAAAAATGACAAAAGGGGGGGAAAGGGGGGAAAGGGACAAAAATGACAAAAGGGGGGGAAAGGGGGGCAAAGGGACAAAAAATGACAAAAGGGGGGAAAGGGGGGAAAGGGACAAAAAATGACAAAAGGGGGGAAAGGGGGGAAAAGGGACAAAAAATAACACAAAATGACAAAAGGGGGGAAAGGGGGGAAAGGGACAAAAAATAACAAAAAATGACAAAAGGGGGGGAAAGGGGGGGCAAGGGACAAAAAATAACAAAAAATGACAAAAGGGGGGGAAAGGAGGGAAAGGGGGGAAAGGGACAAAAAATGACAAAAGGGGGGGAAAGGGGGGAAAATGGACAAAAAATAACACAAAATGACAAAAGGGGGGAAAGGGGGGGCAAGGGACAAAAAATAACAAAAAATGACAAAAGGGGGGGAAAGGGGGGAAAAGGAACAAAAAATAACAAAAAATAACAAAAAATGACAAAAGGGGGGAAAGGGGGGAAAGGGACAAAAAATGACAAAAGGGGGGGAAAGGGGGGAAAAGGGACAAAAAATAACACAAAATTACAAAAGGGGGGAAAGGGGGAAAGGGACAAAAAATAACACAAAATGACAAAAGGGGGGGAAAGGGGGGGAAAGGGGGGAAAAGGAACAAAAAATGACAAAAGGGGGGGAAAGGGGGGGAAAGGGACAAAAAATAACAAAAAATGACAAAAGGGGGGAAAGGGGGGAAAGGGACAAAAAATGACAAAAGGGGGGGAAAGGGGGGGAAAGGGACAAAAAAATAACAAAAAATAACAAAAAATGACAAAAGGGGGGGAAAGGGGGGAAAGGGACAAAAAATAACACAAAATGACAAAAGGGGGGAAAGGGGGGAAAGGGACAAAAAATAACAAAAAATAACAAAAATGACAAAAGGGGGGGAAAGGGGGGAAAGGGACAAAAAATGACAAAAGGGGGGGAAAGGGGGGAAAAGGGACAAAAAATAACAAAAATGACAAAAGGGGGGGAAGGGGGGAAAGGGACAAAAAATGACAAAAGGGGGGGAAAGGGGGGAAAAGGGACAAAAAATAACACAAAATGACAAAAGGGGGGAAAGGTGGGAAAGGGACAAAAATGACAAAAGGGGGGGAAAGGGGGGGCAAGGGAAAAAAAATGACAAAAGGGGGGGAAAGGGGGGAAAGGGACAAAAAATAACACAAAATGACAAAAGGGGGGAAAGGGGGGAAAGGGGGGGAAAGGGGGGAAAAGGAACAAAAAATAACAAAAAATGACAAAAGGGGGGGAAAGGGGGGAAAAGGGACAAAAAATTACAAAAAATGACAAAAGGGGGGAAAGGGGGAAAAGGGACCAAAAATAACAAAAAATGACAAAAGGGGGGAAAGGGACAAAAAATAACAAAAAATAACAAAAAATGACAAAAGGGGGGGAAAGGGGGGGAAAGGGGGGAAAGGGACAAAAAATAACAAAAATGACAAAAGGGGGGAAAGGGGGGGAAAGGGGGGGAAAGGGGGGAAAGGGACAAAAAATAACAAAAAATGACAAAAGGGGGGGAAAGGGGGGAAAAGGGACAAAAAATAACAAAAAATAACAAAAAAATGACAAAAGGGGGGGAAGGGGGGGAAAAGGGACAAAAAATAACAAACAATGACAAAAGGGGGGAAAGGGGGGAAAGGGGGGAAAGGGACAAAAAATGACAAAAGGGGGGGAAAGGGGGGAAAAGGGACAAAAAATAACACAAAATGACAAAAGGGGGGAAAGGGGGGAAAGGGGGGAAAGGGGGGAAAGGGACAAAAAATAACAAAAAATAACAAAAAATGACAAAAAATGACAAAAGGGGGGGAAAGGGACAAAAAATAACAAAAAATTACAAAAAATGACAAAAGGGGGGGAAAGGGGGGGAAAGGGACAAAAAATAACACAAAATGACAAAAGGGGGGAAAGGGGGGAAAGGGGGGAAAGGGACAAAAAATAACAAAAAATAACAAAAAATGACAAAAAATGACAAAAGGGGGGGAAAGGGGGGAAAGGGGGGAAAGGGACAAAAAATGACAAAAGGGGGGGAAAGGGGGGGCAAGGGACAAAAAATAACAAAAAATGACAAAAGGGGGGAAAGGGGGGAAAGGGGGGAAAGGGACAAAAAATGACAAAAGGGGGGGAAAGGGGGGAAAAGGGACAAAAAATAACACAAAATTACAAAAGGGGGGAAAGGGACAAAAAATAACACAAAATGACAAAAGGGGGGGAAAGGGGGGGAAAGGGGGGAAAAGGAACAAAAAATAACAAACAATGACAAAAGGGGGGAAAGGGGGGAAAGGGGGGAAAGGGACAAAAAATGACAAAAGGGGGGGAAAGGGGGGGCAAGGGACAAAAAATAACAAACAATGACAAAAGGGGGGAAAGGGGGGAAAGGGACAAAAAATGACAAAAGGGGGGGAAAGGGGGGAAAAGGGACAAAAAATAACACAAAATGACAAAAGGGGGGGAAAGGGGGGAAAGGGACAAAAAATAACAAAAAATAACAAAAAATGACAAAAAATGACAAAAGGGGGGGAAAGGGACAAAAAATAACAAAAAATAACACAAAATGACAAAAGGGGGGGAAAGGGGGGAAAGGGACAAAAAATAACAAAAAATAACAAAAAATGACAAAAAATGACAAAAGGGGGGGAAAGGGGGGAAA
Organism: Ascaphus truei; assembly: GCF_040206685.1. Classification (NCBI taxonomy): domain Eukaryota; kingdom Metazoa; phylum Chordata; class Amphibia; order Anura; family Ascaphidae; genus Ascaphus; species Ascaphus truei. Next base: position 27,020 of record NW_027455169.1, read on the forward strand.
GGGGGGAAAGGGACAAAAAATGACAAAAGGGGGGGAAAGGGGGGAAAAGGGACAAAAAATAACACAAAATGACAAAAGGGGGGGAAAGGGGGGGAAAGGGGGGAAAAGGAACAAAAAATAACAAAAAATGACAGAAGGGGGGAAAGGGGGGAAAAGGGACAAAAAATAACAAAAAATTACAAAAGGGGGGAAAGGGGGGGAAAGGGGGGGAAAGGGGGGGAAAGGGGGGCAAGGAACAAAAAATAACCAAAAATGACAAAAGGGGGGGAAAGGGGGGAAAAGGGACAAAAAATAACACAAAATGACAAAAGGGGGGAAAGGGGGGAAAGGGACAAAAAATAACAAAAAATAACAAAAATGACAAAAGGGGGGGAAAGGGGGGAAAGGGACAAAAAATGACAAAAGGGGGGGAAAGGGGGGAAAAGGGACAAAAAATAACAAAAATGACAAAAGGGGGGGAAGGGGGGGAAAGGGGGGAAAGGGACAAAAAATGACAAAAGGGGGGGAAAGGGGGGAAAAGGGACAAAAAATAACACAAAATGACAAAAGGGGGGAAAAGGGGGGAAAGGGACAAAAAATAACAAAAAATGACAAAAGGGGGGGAAAGGGGGGAAAAGGGACAAAAAATAACAAAAAATAACAAAAAAATGACAAAAGGGGGGGAAGGGGGGAAAGGGACAAAAAATAACAAAAAATGACAAAAGGGGGGGAAAGGGGAGAAAGGGACAAAAAATAACATAAAATGACAAAAGGGGGGGAAGGGGGGGAAAAGGGACAAAAAATAACAAACAATGACAAAAGGGGGGAAAGGGGGGAAAGGGGGGAAAGGGACAAAAAATAACAAAAAATAACAAAAAATGACAAAAGGGGGGGAAAGGGACAAAAAATAACAAAAAATAACAAAAAATGACAAAAGGGGGGGAAAGGGGGGAAAAGGGACAAAAAATAACACAAAATGACAAAAGGGGGGGAAAGGGGGGAAAGGGACAAAAAATAACAAAAAATAACAAAAAATGACAAAAAATGACAAAAGGGGGGGAAAGGGGGGAAAGGGGGGAAAGGGACAAAAAATGACAAAAGGGGGGGAAAGGGGGGGCAAGGGACAAAAAATAACACAAAATTACAAAAGGGGGGAAAGGGGGGAAAGGGACAAAAAATAACACAAAATGACAAAAGGGGGGGAAAGGGGGGAAAGGGGGGAAAAGGAACAAAAAATAACAAAAAATGACAGAAGGGGGGAAAGGGGGGAAAAGGGACAAAAAATAACAAAAAATTACGAAAGGGGGGGAAAGGGGGGGAAAGGGGGGGAAAGGGGGGGAAAGGGGGGCAAGGAACAAAAAATAACCAAAAATGACAAAAGGGGGGGAAAGGGGGGAAAAGGAACAAAAAATAACACAAAATGACAAAAGGGGGGAAAGGGGGGAAAAGGGACAAAAAATAACAAAAATGACAAAAGGGGGGGAAGGGGGGGAAAGGGGGGAAAGGGACAAAAAATGACAAAAGGGGGGGAAAGGGGGGAAAAGGGACAAAAAATAACACAAAATGACAAAAGGGGGGAAAGGGGGGAAAGGGACAAAAAATAACAAAAAATAACAAAAAATGACAAAAGGGGGGGAAAGGGGGGAAAGGGACAAAAATGACAAAAGGGGGGAAAGGGGGGCAAAGGGACAAAAAATGACAAAAGGGGGGAAAGGGGGGAAAGGGACAAAAAATGACAAAAGGGGGGAAAGGGGGGAAAAGGGACAAAAAATAACACAAAATGACAAAAGGGGGGAAAGGGGGGAAAGGGACAAAAAATAACAAAAAATGACAAAAGGGGGGGAAAGGGGGGGCAAGGGACAAAAAATAACAAAAAATGACAAAAGGGGGGGAAAGGAGGGAAAGGGGGGAAAGGGACAAAAAATGACAAAAGGGGGGGAAAGGGGGGAAAATGGACAAAAAATAACACAAAATGACAAAAGGGGGGAAAGGGGGGGCAAGGGACAAAAAATAACAAAAAATGACAAAAGGGGGGGAAAGGGGGGAAAAGGAACAAAAAATAACAAAAAATAACAAAAAATGACAAAAGGGGGGAAAGGGGGGAAAGGGACAAAAAATGACAAAAGGGGGGGAAAGGGGGGAAAAGGGACAAAAAATGACAAAAGGGGGGGAAAGGGGGGAAAAGGGACAAAAAATAACACAAAATTACAAAAGGGGGGAAAGGGACAAAAAATAACACAAAATGACAAAAGGGGGGGAAAGGGGGGGAAAGGGGGGAAAAGGAACAAAAAATAACAAACAATGACAAAAGGGGGGAAAGGGGGGAAAGGGGGGAAAGGGACAAAAAATGACAAAAGGGGGGGAAAGGGGGGGCAAGGGACAAAAAATAACAAACAATGACAAAAGGGGGGAAAGGGGGGAAAGGGACAAAAAATGACAAAAGGGGGGGAAAGGGGGGAAAAGGGACAAAAAATAACACAAAATGACAAAAGGGGGGGAAAGGGGGGAAAGGGACAAAAAATAACAAAAAATAACAAAAATGACAAAAAATGACAAAAGGGGGGGAAAGGGACAAAAAATAACAAAAAATAACACAAAATGACAAAAGGGGGGGAAAGGGGGGAAAGGGACAAAAAATAACAAAAAATAACAAAAAATGACAAAAAATGACAAAAGGGGGGGAAAGGGGGGAAAGGGGGGAAAGGGACAAAAAATGACAAAAGGGGGGGAAAGGGGGGAAAAGGGACAAAAAATAACACAAAATGACAAAAGGGGGGGAAAGGGGGGGAAAGGGGGGAAAAGGAACAAAAAATAACAAAAAATGACAGAAGGGGGGAAAGGGGGGAAAAGGGACAAAAAATAACAAAAAATTACAAAAGGGGGGAAAGGGGGGGAAAGGGGGGGAAAGGGGGGGAAAGGGGGGCAAGGAACAAAAAATAACCAAAAATGACAAAAGGGGGGGAAAGGGGGGAAAAGGGACAAAAAATAACACAAAATGACAAAAGGGGGGAAAGGGGGGAAAGGGACAAAAAATAACAAAAAATAACAAAAATGACAAAAGGGGGGGAAAGGGGGGAAAGGGACAAAAAATGACAAAAGGGGGGGAAAGGGGAGAAAGGGACAAAAAATAACATAAAATGACAAAAGGGGGGGAAGGGGGGGAAAAGGGACAAAAAATAACAAACAATGACAAAAGGGGGGAAAGGGGGGAAAGGGGGGAAAGGGACAAAAAATAACAAAAAATAACAAAAAATGACAAAAGGGGGGGAAAGGGACAAAAAATAACAAAAAATAACAAAAAATGACAAAAGGGGGGGAAAGGGGGGAAAAGGGACAAAAAATAACACAAAATGACAAAAGGGGGGGAAAGGGGGGAAAGGGACAAAAAATAACAAAAAATAACAAAAAATGACAAAAAATGACAAAAGGGGGGGAAAGGGGGGAAAAGGGACAAAAAATAACACAAAATGACAAAAGGGGGGGAAAGGGGGGAAAGGGACAAAAAATAACAAAAAATGACAAAAGGGGGGAAAGGGGGGAAAGGGGGGAAAGGGACAAAAAATGACAAAAGGGGGGGAAAGGGGGGAAAAGGGACAAAAAATAACACAAAATTACAAAAGGGGGGAAAGGGGGGAAAGGGACAAAAAATAACACAAAATGACAAAAGGGGGGGAAAGGGGGGAAAGGGGGGAAAAGGAACAAAAAATAACAAAAAATGACAAAAAATGACAAAAGGGGGGGAAAGGGGGGAAAAGGGACAAAAAATAACACAAAATGACAAAAGGGGGGGAAAGGGGGGAAAGGGACAAAAAATAACAAAAAATGACAAAAGGGGGGAAAGGGGGGAAAGGGGGGAAAGGGACAAAAAATGACAAAAGGGGGGGAAAGGGGGGAAAAGGGACAAAAAATAACACAAAATTACAAAAGGGGGGAAAGGGGGGAAAGGGACAAAAAATAACACAAAATGACAAAAGGGGGGGAAAGGGGGGAAAGGGGGGAAAAGGAACAAAAAATAACAAAAAATGACAAAAAATGACAAAAGGGGGGGAAAGGGGGGAAAAGGGACAAAAAATAACACAAAATGACAAAAGGGGGGGAAAGGGGGGAAAGGGACAAAAAATAACAAAAAATGACAAAAGGGGGGAAAGGGGGGAAAGGGGGGAAAGGGACAAAAAATGACAAAAGGGGGGGAAAGGGGGGAAAAGGGACAAAAAATAACACAAAATTACAAAAGGGGGGAAAGGGGGGAAAGGGACAAAAAATAACACAAAATGACAAAAGGGGGGGAAAGGGGGGAAAGGGGGGAAAAGGAACAAAAAATAACAAAAAATGACAGAAGGGGGGAAAGGGGGGAAAAGGGACAAAAAATAACAAAAAATTACAAAAGGGGGGGAAAGGGGGGAAAGGGGGGAAAGGGACAAAAAATAACAAAAAATAACAAAAAATGACAAAAAATGACAAAAGGGGGGGAAAGGGGGGAAAGGGGGGAAAGGGACAAAAAATGACAAAAGGGGGGGAAAGGGGGGGCAAGGGACAAAAAATAACAAAAAATGACAAAAGGGGGGAAAGGGGGGAAAGGGGGGAAAGGGACAAAAAATAACACAAAATTACAAAAGGGGGGAAAGGGACAAAAAATAACACAAAATGACAAAAGGGGGGGAAAGGGGGGGAAAGGGGGGAAAAGGAACAAAAAATAACAAACAATGACAAAAGGGGGGAAAGGGGGGAAAGGGGGGAAAGGGACAAAAAATGACAAAAGGGGGGGAAAGGGGGGGCAAGGGACAAAAAATAACAAACAATGACAAAAGGGGGGAAAGGGGGGAAAGGGACAAAAAATGACAAAAGGGGGGGAAAGGGGGGAAAAGGGACAAAAAATAACACAAAATTACAAAAGGGGGGAAAGGGACAAAAAATAACACAAAATGACAAAAGGGGGGGAAAGGGGGGGAAAGGGGGGAAAAGGAACAAAAAATAACAAACAATGACAAAAGGGGGGAAAGGGGGGAAAGGGGGGAAAGGGACAAAAAATGACAAAAGGGGGGGAAAGGGGGGGCAAGGGACAAAAAATAACAAACAATGACAAAAGGGGGGAAAGGGGGGAAAGGGACAAAAAATGACAAAAGGGGGGGAAAGGGGGGAAAAGGGACAAAAAATAACACAAAATGACAAAAGGGGGGGAAAGGGGGGAAAGGGACAAAAAATAACAAAAAATAACAAAAATGACAAAAAATGACAAAAGGGGGGGAAAGGGACAAAAAATAACAAAAAATAACACAAAATGACAAAAGGGGGGGAAAGGGGGGAAAGGGACAAAAAATAACAAAAAATAACAAAAAATGACAAAAAATGACAAAAGGGGGGGAAAGGGGGGAAAGGGGGGAAAGGGACAAAAAATGACAAAAGGGGGGGAAAGGGGGGAAAAGGGACAAAAAATAACACAAAATGACAAAAGGGGGGGAAAGGGGGGGAAAGGGGGGAAAAGGAACAAAAAATAACAAAAAATGACAGAAGGGGGGAAAGGGGGGAAAAGGGACAAAAAATAACAAAAAATTACAAAAGGGGGGAAAGGGGGGGAAAGGGGGGGAAAGGGGGGGAAAGGGGGGCAAGGAACAAAAAATAACCAAAAATGACAAAAGGGGGGGAAAGGGGGGAAAAGGGACAAAAAATAACACAAAATGACAAAAGGGGGGAAAGGGGGGAAAGGGACAAAAAATAACAAAAAATAACAAAAATGACAAAAGGGGGGGAAAGGGGGGAAAGGGACAAAAAATGACAAAAGGGGGGGAAAGGGGAGAAAGGGACAAAAAATAACATAAAATGACAAAAGGGGGGGAAGGGGGGAAAAGGGACAAAAAATAACAAACAATGACAAAAGGGGGGAAAGGGGGGAAAGGGGGGAAAGGGACAAAAAATAACAAAAAATAACAAAAAATGACAAAAGGGGGGGAAAGGGACAAAAAATAACAAAAAATAACAAAAAATGACAAAAGGGGGGGAAAGGGGGGAAAAGGGACAAAAAATAACACAAAATGACAAAAGGGGGGGAAAGGGGGGAAAGGGACAAAAAATAACAAAAAATAACAAAAAATGACAAAAAATGACAAAAGGGGGGGAAAGGGGGGAAAAGGGACAAAAATAACACAAAATGACAAAAGGGGGGGAAAGGGGGGAAAGGGACAAAAAATAACAAAAAATGACAAAAGGGGGGAAAGGGGGGAAAGGGGGGAAAGGGACAAAAAATGACAAAAGGGGGGGAAAGGGGGGAAAAGGGACAAAAAATAACACAAAATTACAAAAGGGGGGAAAGGGGGGAAAGGGACAAAAAATAACACAAAATGACAAAAGGGGGGGAAAGGGGGGAAAGGGGGGAAAAGGAACAAAAAATAACAAAAAATGACAAAAAATGACAAAAGGGGGGGAAAGGGGGGAAAAGGGACAAAAAATAACACAAAATGACAAAAGGGGGGGAAAGGGGGGAAAGGGGACAAAAAATAACAAAAAATGACAAAAGGGGGGAAAGGGGGGAAAGGGGGGAAAGGGACAAAAAATGACAAAAGGGGGGGAAAGGGGGGAAAAGGGACAAAAAATAACACAAAATTACAAAAGGGGGGAAAGGGGGGAAAGGGACAAAAAATAACACAAAATGACAAAAGGGGGGGAAAGGGGGGAAAGGGGGGAAAAGGAACAAAAAATAACAAAAAATGACAAAAAATGACAAAAGGGGGGGAAAGGGGGGAAAAGGGACAAAAAATAACACAAAATGACAAAAGGGGGGGAAAGGGGGGAAAGGGACAAAAAATAACAAAAAATGACAAAAGGGGGGAAAGGGGGGAAAGGGGGGAAAGGGACAAAAAATGACAAAAGGGGGGGAAAGGGGGGAAAAGGGACAAAAAATAACACAAAATTACAAAAGGGGGGAAAGGGGGGAAAGGGACAAAAAATAACACAAAATGACAAAAGGGGGGGAAAGGGGGGAAAGGGGGGAAAAGGAACAAAAAATAACAAAAAATGACAGAAGGGGGGAAAGGGGGGGAAAAGGGACAAAAATAACAAAAAATTACAAAAGGGGGGGAAAGGGGGGAAAGGGGGGAAAGGGACAAAAAATAACAAAAAATAACAAAAAATGACAAAAAATGACAAAAGGGGGGGAAAGGGGGGAAAGGGGGGAAAGGGACAAAAAATGACAAAAGGGGGGGAAAGGGGGGGCAAGGGACAAAAAATAACAAAAAATGACAAAAGGGGGGAAAGGGGGGAAAGGGGGGAAAGGGACAAAAAATAACACAAAATTACAAAAGGGGGGAAAGGGACAAAAAATAACACAAAATGACAAAAGGGGGGGAAAGGGGGGGAAAGGGGGGAAAAGGAACAAAAAATAACAAACAATGACAAAAGGGGGGAAAGGGGGGAAAGGGGGGAAAGGGACAAAAAATGACAAAAGGGGGGGAAAGGGGGGGCAAGGGACAAAAAATAACAAACAATGACAAAAGGGGGGAAAGGGGGGAAAGGGACAAAAAATGACAAAAGGGGGGGAAAGGGGGGAAAAGGGACAAAAAATAACACAAAATTACAAAAGGGGGGAAAGGGGGAAAGGGACAAAAAATAACACAAAATGACAAAAGGGGGGGAAAGGGGGGGAAAGGGGGGAAAAGGAACAAAAAATGACAAAAGGGGGGGAAAGGGGGGGAAAGGGACAAAAAATAACAAAAAATGACAAAAGGGGGGAAAGGGGGGAAAGGGGGGAAAGGGACAAAAAATAACACAAAATTACAAAAGGGGGGGAAAGGGACAAAAAATAACACAAAATGACAAAAGGGGGGGAAAGGGGGGGAAAGGGGGAAAAGGAACAAAAAATAACAAACAATGACAAAAGGGGGGAAAGGGGGGAAAGGGGGGAAAGGGACAAAAAATGACAAAAGGGGGGGAAAGGGGGGGCAAGGGACAAAAAATAACAAACAATGACAAAAGGGGGGAAAGGGGGGAAAGGGACAAAAAATGACAAAAAATGACAAAAGGGGGGAAAGGGGGGGAAAGGGGGGGAAAGGGGGGAAAAGGGACAAAAAATAACACAAAATGACAAAAGGGGGGGAAAGGGGGGAAAGGGACAAAAAATAACAAAAAATAACAAAAAATGACAAAAAATGACAAAAGGGGGGGAAAGGGACAAAAAATAACAAAAAATAACACAAAATGACAAAAGGGGGGGAAAGGGGGGAAAGGGACAAAAAATAACAAAAAATAACAAAAAATGACAAAAAATGACAAAAGGGGGGGAAAGGGGGGAAAGGGGGGGAAAGGGACAAAAAATGACAAAAGGGGGGGAAAGGGGGGAAAAGGGACAAAAAATAACACAAAATTACAAAAGGGGGGAAAGGGGGGAAAGGGACAAAAAATAACACAAAATGACAAAAGGGGGGGAAAGGGGGGGAAAGGGGGGAAAAGGAACAAAAAATAACAAAAAATGACAAAAGGGGGGAAAGGGGGGAAAGGGGGGAAAGGGACAAAAAATGACAAAAGGGGGGAAAGGGGGGAAAAGGGACAAAAAATAACACAAAATGACAAAAGGGGGGGAAAGGGGGGAAAGGGACAAAAAATAACAAAAAATGACAAAAGGGGGGAAAGGGGGAAAGGGGACAAAAAATAACAAAAAATGACAAAAGGGGGGAAAGGGGGAAAAGGGACAAAAATTAACACAAAATGACAAAAGGGGGGGAAAGGGGGGGAAAGGGGGGAAAAGGAACAAAAAATAACAAAAAATGACAAAAGGGGGGAAAGGGGGGAAAAGGGACAAAAAATAACAAAAAATGACAAAAGGGGGGAAAGGGGGAAAAGGGACAAAAATTAACACAAAATGACAAAAGGGGGGAAAGGGACAAAAAATAACAAAAAATAACAAAAAATGACAAAAGGGGGGAAAGGGGGGGAAGGGGGGAAAGGGACAAAAAATAACAAAAAAATAACAAAAAATGACAAAAGGGGGGGAAGGGGGGGAAAGGGGGGAAAGGGACAAAAAATGACAAAAGGGGGGAAAGGGGGGAAAAGGGACAAAAAATAACACAAAATGACAAAAGGGGGGAAAGGGGGGAAAGGGACAAAAAATAACAAAAAATGACAAAAGGGGGGAAAGGGGGAAAAGGGACAAAAATTAACACAAAATGACAAAAGGGGGGAAAGGGACAAAAAATAACAAAAAATAACAAAAAAATGACAAAAGGGTGGGAAAGGGGGGAAAGGGACAAAAAAATAACAAAAATGACAAAAGGGGGGAAAGGGGGGGAAAGGGGGGGAAAGGGGGGAAAGGGACAAAAAATAACATAAAATGACAAAAGGGGGGGAAGGGGGGGAAAAGGGACAAAAAATAACAAACAATGACAAAGGGGGGAAAGGGGGGAAAGGGGGGAAAGGGACAAAAAATGACAAAAGGGGGGAAAGGGGGGAAAAGGGACAAAAAATAACACAAAATTACAAAAGGGGGGAAAGGGGGGAAAGGGACAAAAAATAACACAAAATGACAAAAGGGGGGGAAAGGGGGGGAAAGGGGGGAAAAGGAACAAAAAATAACAAAAAATGACAGAAGGGGGGAAAGGGGGGAAAAGGGACAAAAAATAACAAAAAATTACAAAAGGGGGGGAAAGGAGGGAAAGGGACAAAAAATAACAACAAATAACAAAAAAATGACAAAAGGGGGGGAAGGGGGGAAAGGGACAAAAAATAACAAAAAATAAAAAAAAATGACAAAAGGGGGGGAAAGGGGGGGAAAGGGACAAAAATGACAAAAGGGGGGGAAAGGGGGGCAAGGGACAAAAAATGACAAAAGGGGGGGAAAGGGGGGAAAGGGACAAAAAATAACACAAAATGACAAAAGGGGGGAAAGGGGGGAAAGGGGGGGAAAGGGGGGAAAAGGAACAAAAAATAACAAAAAATGACAAAAGGGGGGGAAAGGGGGGAAAAGGGACAAAAAATAACAAAAAATGACAAAAGGGGGGAAAGGGGGAAAAGGGACAAAAAATAACACAAAATGACAAAAGGGGGGAAAGGGACAAAAAATAACAAAAAATAACAAAAAATGACAAAGGGGGGGAAAGGGGGGGAAAGGGGGGAAAGGGACAAAAAATAACAAAAAATAACAAAAAAATGACAAAAGGGTGGGAAAGGGGGGAAAGGGACAAAAAAATAACAAAAATGACAAAAGGGGGGAAAGGGGGGGAAAGGGGGGGAAAGGGGGGAAAGGGACAAAAAATAACAAAAAATGACAAAAGGGGGGGAAAGGGGAGAAAGGGACAAAAAATAACATAAAATGACAAAAGGGGGGGGAAGGGAGGGAAAAGGCACAAAAAATAACAAACAATGACAAAAGGGGGGAAAGGGGGGAAAGGGGGGAAAGGGACAAAAAATAACAAAAAATTACAAAAAATGACAAAAGGGGGGGAAAGGGACAAAAAATAACAAAAAATAACAAAAAATGACAAAAAATGACAAAAGGGGGGGAAAGGGACAAAAAATAACAAAAAATGACAAAAGGGGGGAAAGGGGGAAAAGGGACAAACAAAAAATAACACAAAATGACAAAAGGGGGGAAAGGGACAAAAAATAACAAAAAATAACAAAAAATGACAAAAGGGGGGGAAAGGGGGGGAAAGGGGGGGAAAGGGGGGAAAGGGACAAAAAATAACAAAAAAATGACAAAAGGGTGGGAAAGGGGGGAAAGGGACAAAAAAATAACAAAAATGACAAAAGGGGGGAAAGGGGGGGAAAGGGGGGGAAAGGGGGGAAAGGGACAAAAAATAACAAAAAATGACAAAAGGGGGGGAAAGGGGGGAAAAGGGACAAAAAATAACAAAAAATAACAAAAAATGACAAAAAATGACAAAAGGGGGGGAAAGGGGGGAAAGGGGGGAAAGGGACAAAAAATGACAAAAGGGGGGGAAAGGGGGGGCAAGGGACAAAAAATAACACAAAATTACAAAAGGGGGGAAAGGGGGGAAAGGGACAAAAAATAACACAAAATGACAAAAGGGGGGGAAAGGGGGGAAAGGGGGGAAAAGGAACAAAAAATAACAAAAAATGACAGAAGGGGGGAAAGGGGGGAAAAGGGACAAAAAATAACAAAAAATTACAAAAGGGGGGGAAAGGGGGGGAAAGGGGGGAAAAGGAACAAAAAATAACAAACAATGACAAAAGGGGGGAAAGGGGGGGAAAGGGGGGAAAGGGACAAAAAATAACAAAAAATTACAAAAGGGGGGGAAAGGGGAGAAAGGGACAAAAAATAACATAAAATGACAAAAGGGGGGGAAGGGAGGGAAAAGGCACAAAAAATAACAAACAATGACAAAAGGGGGGAAAGGGGGGAAAGGGGGGAAAGGGACAAAAAATAACAAAAAATTACAAAAAATGACAAAAGGGGGGGAAAGGGACAAAAAATAACAAAAAATAACAAAAAATGACAAAAAATGACAAAAGGGGGGGAAAGGGAACAAAAAATAACAAAAAATGACAAAAGGGGGGAAAGGGGGAAAAGGGACAAAAAATAACACAAAATGACAAAAGGGGGGAAAGGGACAAAAAATAACAAAAAATAACAAAAAATGACAAAAGGGGGGGAAAGGGGGGGGAAAGGGGGGAAAGGGGGGAAAGGGACAAAAAATAACAAAAAAATGACAAAAGGGTGGGAAAGGGGGGAAAGGGACAAAAAAATAACAAAAATGACAAAAGGGGGGAAAGGGGGGGAAAGGGGGGGAAAGGGGGGGAAAGGGACAAAAAATAACAAAAAATGACAAAAGGGGGGGAAAGGGGGGGAAAAGGGACAAAAAATAACAAAAAATAACAAAAAAATGACAAAAGGGGGGGAAGGGGGGAAAGGGACAAAAAAATAACAAAAAATGACAAAAGGGGGGGAAAGGGGAGAAAGGGACAAAAAATAACATAAAATGACAAAAGGGGGGGAAGGGGGGGAAAAGGGACAAAAAATAACAAACAATGACAAAAGGGGGGAAAGGGGGAAAGGGGGGAAAGGGACAAAAAATGACAAAAGGGGGGGAAAGGGGGGAAAAGGGACAAAAAATAACACAAAATTACAAAAGGGGGGAAAGGGGGGAAAGGGACAAAAAATAACACAAAATGACAAAAGGGGGGGAAAGGGGGGGAAGGGGGGAAAAGGAACAAAAAATAACAAAAAATGACAGAAGGGGGGAAAGGGGGGAAAAGGGACAAAAAATAACAAAAAATTACAAAAGGGGGGAAAGGGGGGAAAGGGGGGGAAAGGGGGGGGAAAGGGGGGGAAAGGGGGGGAAAGGGGGGCAAGGAAAAAAATACCCAAAAATGACAAAAGGGGGGGAAAGGGGGGGAAAAGGGACAAAAATAACACAAAATGACAAAAGGGGGAAAGGGGGGAAAGGGACAAAAAATGACAAAAGGGGGGAAAGGGGGGAAAAGGGACAAAAAATAACACAAAATGACAAAAGGGGGGAAAGGGGGGGAAAGGGACAAAAAATAACAAAAAATGACAAAAGGGGGGAAAGGGGGAAAGGGGACAAAAAATAACAAAAAATGACAAAAGGGGGGAAAGGGGGAAAAGGGACAAAAATTAACACAAAATGACAAAAGGGGGGGAAAGGGGGGGAAAGGGGGGAAAAGGAACAAAAAATAACAAAAAATGACAAAAGGGGGGAAAGGGGGGAAAAGGGACAAAAAATAACAAAAAATGACAAAAGGGGGGAAAGGGGGAAAAGGGACAAAAATTAACACAAAATGACAAAAGGGGGGGAAAGGGACAAAAAATAACAAAAAATAACAAAAAATGACAAAAGGGGGGGAAAGGGGGGGAAGGGGGGAAAGGGACAAAAAATAACAAAAAATAACAAAAAATGACAAAAGGGGGGGAAGGGGGGAAAGGGGGGAAAGGGACAAAAAATGACAAAAGGGGGGAAAGGGGGGAAAAGGGACAAAAAATAACACAAAATGACAAAAGGGGGGAAAGGGGGGAAAGGGACAAAAAATAACAAAAAATGACAAAAGGGGGGGAAAGGGGGAAAAGGGACAAAAATTAACACAAAATGACAAAAAGGGGGGAAAGGGACAAAAAATAACAAAAAATAACAAAAAATGACAAAAGGGGGGGAAAGGGGGGAAGGGGGGAAAGGGACAAAAAATAACAAAAAATAACAAAAAAATGACAAAAGGGTGGGAAAGGGGGGAAAGGGACAAAAAAATAACAAAAATGACAAAAGGGGGGAAAGGGGGGGAAAGGGGGGGAAGGGGGGAAAGGGACAAAAAATAACATAAAATGACAAAAGGGGGGGAAGGGGGGGAAAAGGGACAAAAAATAACAAACAATGACAAAGGGGGGAAAGGGGGGAAAGGGGGGAAAGGGACAAAAAATGACAAAAGGGGGGGAAAGGGGGGAAAAGGGACAAAAAATAACACAAAATGACAAAAGGGGGGAAAGGGGGGAAAGGGACAAAAAATAACAAAAAATAACAAAAAATGACAAAAAATGACAAAAAAGGGGGGAAAGGGGGGAAAGGGACAAAAAATGACAAAAAATGACAAAAGGGGGGGAAAGGGGGGGCAAGGGACAAAAAATAACAAAAAATGACAAAAGGGGGGAAAGGGGGGAAAGGGGGGGAAAGGGACAAAAAATGACAAAAGGGGGGAAAGGGGGGAAAAGGGACAAAAAATAACACAAAATTACAAAAGGGGGGAAAGGGGGGAAAGGGACAAAAAATAACACAAAATGACAAAAGGGGGGGAAAGGGGGGGAAAGGGGGGAAAAGGAACAAAAAATAACAAAAAATGACAGAAGGGGGGAAAGGGGGGGAAAAGGGACAAAAAATAACAAACAATGACAAAGGGGGGAAAGGGGGGAAAGGGGGGGAAAGGGACAAAAAATGACAAAAGGGGGGGAAAGGGGGGAAAGGGACAAAAAATAACAAAAAATGACAGAAGGGGGGAAAGGGTGGAAAAGGGACAAAAAATAACAAAAAATAACAAAAAAATGACAAAAGGGGGGGAAGGGGGGAAAGGGACAAAAAAATAACAAAAAATGACAAAAGGGGGGGAAGGGGGGGAAAAGGGACAAAAAATAACAAACAATGACAAAAGGGGGGAAAGGGGGGAAAGGGGGGAAAGGGACAAAAAATAACAAAAAATAACAAAAAATGACAAAAGGGGGGGAAAGGGACAAAAAATAACAAAAAATAACACAAAATTACAAAAGGGGGGAAAGGGGGGAAAGGGACAAAAAATAAAACAAAATTACAAAAGGGGGGGAAAGGGGGGAAAGGGGGGAAAAGGAACAAAAAATAACAAAAAATGACAGAAGGGGGGAAAGGGGGGAAAAGGGACAAAAAATAACAAAAAATTACAAAAGGGGGGGAAAGGAGGGAAAGGGACAAAAAATAACAACAAATAACAAAAAAATGACAAAAGGGGGGGAAGGGGGGAAAGGGACAAAAAATAACAAAAAATAAAAAAAAAATGACAAAAGGGGGGGAAAGGGGGGCAAGGGACAAAAAATGACAAAAGGGGGGGAAAGGGGGGAAAGGGACAAAAAATAACACAAAATGACAAAAGGGGGGAAAGGGGGGAAAGGGGGGGAAAGGGGGGAAAAGGAACAAAAAATAACAAAAAATGACAAAAGGGGGGGAAAGGGGGGAAAAGGGACAAAAAATAACAAAAAATGACAAAAGGGGGGAAAGGGGGAAAAGGGACAAAAAATAACACAAAATGACAAAAGGGGGGAAAGGGACAAAAAATAACAAAAAATAACAAAAAATGACAAAAGGGGGGGAAAGGGGGGGAAAGGGGGGAAAAGGGACAAAAAATAACAAAAAATGACAAAAAATGACAAAAGGGGGGGAAAGGGGGGGAAAGGGGGGGGAAAGGGGGGAAAAGGGACAAAAGGGGGGGAAAGGGGGGAAAAGGGACAAAAAATAACACAAAATTACAAAAGGGGGGAAAGGGGGGAAAGGGACAAAAAATAACACAAAATTACAAAAGGGGGGGAAAGGGGGGGAAAGGGGGGAAAAGGAACAAAAAAATAACAAAAAATGACAGAAGGGGGGAAAGGGGGGAAAAGGGACAAAAAATAACAAAAAATTACAAAAGGGGGGGAAAGGAGGGAAAGGGACAAAAAATAACAACAAATAACAAAAAAATGACAAAAGGGGGGGAAGGGGGGAAAGGGACAAAAAATAACAAAAAATAAAAAAAAAATGACAAAAGGGGGGGAAAGGGGGGCAAGGGACAAAAAATGACAAAAGGGGGGGAAAGGGGGGGAAAGGGACAAAAAATAACACAAAATGACAAAAGGGGGGAAAGGGGGAAAAGGGACAAAAAATAACACAAAATGACAAAAGGGGGGAAAGGGACAAAAAATAACAAAAAATAACAAAAAATGACAAAAGGGGGGGAAAGGGGGGAAAGGGGGGAAAAGGGACAAAAAATAACAAAAAATGACAAAAATGACAAAAGGGGGGGAAAGGGGGGGAAAGGGGGGGAAAGGGGGGAAAAGGGACAAAAGGGGGGAAAGGGGGGAAAAGGGACAAAAATAACACAAAATTACAAAAGGGGGGAAAGGGGGGGAAAGGGACAAAAAATAACACAAAATTACAAAAGGGGGGGAAAGGGGGGGAAAGGGGGGGAAAAGGAACAAAAAATAACAAAAAATGACAGAAGGGGGGAAAGGGGGGAAAAGGGACAAAAAATAACAAAAAATTACAAAAGGGGGGGAAAGGAGGGAAAGGGACAAAAAATAACAACAAATAACAAAAAAATGACAAAAGGGGGGGAAGGGGGGAAAGGGACAAAAAATAACAAAAAATAAAAAAAAATGACAAAAGGGGGGAAAGGGGGCAAGGGACAAAAAATGACAAAAGGGGGGGAAAGGGGGGAAAGGGACAAAAAATAACACAAAATGACAAAAGGGGGGAAAGGGGGGAAAGGGGGGGAAAGGGGGGGAAAAGGAACAAAAAATAACAAAAAATGACAAAAGGGGGGGAAAGGGGGGAAAAGGGACAAAAAATAACAAAAAATAACAAAAAAATGACAAAAGGGTGGGAAAGGGGGGAAAGGGACAAAAAAATAACAAAAATGACAAAAGGGGGGAAAGGGGGGGAAAGGGGGGAAAGGGGGGGAAAGGGGGGAAAGGGACAAAAAATAACAAAAAATGACAAAAGGGGGGGAAAGGGGAGAAAGGGACAAAAAATAACATAAAATGACAAAAGGGGGGGAAGGGGGGGAAAAGGCACAAAAAATAACAAACAATGACAAAAGGGGGGAAAGGGGGGAAAGGGGGGAAAGGGACAAAAAATAACAAAAAATTACAAAAAATGACAAAAGGGGGGGAAAGGGACAAAAAATAACAAAAAATGACAAAAGGGGGGGAAAGGGGGGAAAAGGGACAAAAAATAACACAAAATGACAAAAGGGGGGGAAAGGGGGGAAAGGGACAAAAAATAACAAAAACATAACAAAAAATGACAAAAAATGACAAAAGGGGGGGAAAGGG
>NW_027455170.1:0-43444 GCF_040206685.1 Ascaphus truei
CTCTCCCTTCTCTCTCCCTCCTCTCTCCCTTGTCACCCCCTTCTATCTCCCTCTCCCTTCTCTCTCCCTATACCTTCTCTCTC
This sequence comes from Ascaphus truei, assembly GCF_040206685.1. Classification (NCBI taxonomy): domain Eukaryota; kingdom Metazoa; phylum Chordata; class Amphibia; order Anura; family Ascaphidae; genus Ascaphus; species Ascaphus truei. Next base: position 84 of record NW_027455170.1, read on the forward strand.
CCTCTTACTTCTCTCTCCCTCTTACTTCTCTCTCCCTTTCCATGCTCTCTCCCTTTTCCTTATCTCTCCATTCTCTCCCTTTTCCTTTCCCCTCCCCTTTCCTTCGCTCTCCCTCTCCTTCTCTCTCTCTCTCCACTCCCTTCTCTCTCTCTCTCCCCCTCCCTTCTCTCTCCCTCTCCCTTATAACTCCCTCGTCATTCCCTCTACCTCTCTCTCTCCCTCTCCCCTCTCTCTCTCCCTTTCCCTTCTCTCTCACCCTCTTCCTTCTCTCTGTCTCTCCCTCTCCTTCTCTCTCTCTCCCTTCTCTCTCTCCTCTCTCCCTCTCCCTTCTCTCTCCCTCTCCATGCTCTCTCCCTTTTCCTTATCTCTCCATTCTCTCCCTTTTCCTTTCCCCTCCCCTTTCCTTCGCTCTCCCTCTCCCTTCTCTCTCTCTCCTCTCCCTTCTCTCTCTCTCTCCCCCTCCCTTCTCTCTCCCTCTCCTTTATAACTCCCTCGTCATTCCCTCTACCTCTCTCTCTCCCTCTCCCTTCTCTCTCTCTCCCTTCCCTTCTCTCTCACCCTCCTTCCTTCTCTCTGTCTCTCCCTCTCCCTTCTCTCTCTCTCCCTTCTCTCTCTCCTCTCTCCCTCTCCCTTCTCTCTCCCTTCTCTCTCCCTTTTCCTTGTCACTCCCTCATCACTCTCTCTCTCTCCCTCTCTCTCTCTCTCTCTCCCTTCTCTCTCTCTCCCCCTCCCTTCTCTCTCCCTCTCCCTTATAACTCCCTCGTCATTCCCTCTACCTCTCTCTCTCCCTCTCCCTTCTCTCTCTCTCCCTTTCCCTTCTCTCTCACCATCTTCCTTCTCTCTGTCTCTCCCTCTCCCTTCTCTCTCTCTCCCTTCTCTCTCTCCTCTCTCCCTCTCCCTTCTCTCTCCCTCTCCCTTCTCTCTCCCTCTCCATGCTCTCTCCCTTTTCCTTATCTCTCCATTCTCTCCCTTTTCCTTTCCCCTCCCCTTTCCTTCGCTCTCCCTCTCCCTTCTCTCTCTCTCCACTCCCTTCTCTCTCTCTCTCTCCCCCTCCCTTCTCTCTCCCTCTCCCTTATAACTCCCTCGTCATTCCCTCTACCTCTCTCTCTCCCTCTCCCTTCTCTCTCTCCCTTCTCTCTCTCTCCCTTTCCCTTCTCTCTCACCCTCTTCCTTCTCTCTGTCTCTCCCTCTCCTTCTCTCTCTCTCCCTTCTCTCTCTCCTCTCTCCCTCTCCCTTCTCTCTCCCTTCTCTCTCCCTTTTCCTTGTCACTCCCTCATCACTCTCTCTCTCTCCCTCTCTCTCTCTCTCTCTCCCTTCTTCTCTCTCTCCCTTCTCCATCTTCCTTCTTTCTCCATCTCCCTTCTCTCTACATCTACCTTCTCTCTCTCTGTATCCCTTCTCTCTCTCCGTATCCCTTCTCTCTCTCCCTATACCTTCTCTCTCTCCCTATCCCTTTTCTCTCTCCCTCTTCCTTCTCTCTCCCTATCCCTTGTCGCTCCCTCTGCCTTGTTTCTACCTCTCCCTTGTCTCTCCATTCTCTCTCCCTCTTCCTTCCCTCTCCCTCTTCCTTCTCTCTCCATCTTCCTTCTCTCTCCATCTTCCTTCTCTCTCCATCTTCCTTCTCTCTCCATCTTCCTTCTCTCTCCATCTTCCTTCTCTCTCCCTTTCCATTCTCTCTCCCTTTTCCTTTCCGCTCCCTTTTCCTTCTCTCTCCCTCTCCCTTCTCTCTCCCTCCTCTCTCCCTTGTCATCCCCTCCTCTCTCCCTCTCCCTTCTCTCTCCCTATCCCTTCTCTCTCCCTTTCCTTGTCTCTCCCTCTCCCTTGTCTCTCCATTCTCTCTCCCTTTTCCTTCCCTCTCCCTTTCCTTCTCTCTCCCTTTTCCTTCTCTCTCCTTTTCCCTTCTCTCTCCCTTTTCTTTCTCTCTCCCTTTTCTCACTCCCTTCTCTATCCCTCTGCCTTTCTCTCCCTTCTTTCTCCCTATCCCTTCTCTCTCCCTCTTCCTTCTCTCTCCCTCTTCCGTCTCTCTCCCTTTCCATGCTATCTCCCTTTTCCTTATCTCTCCATTCTCTCCCTGTTCCTTTCCCCTACCCTTTCCTTCGCTCTCCCTCTCCCTTCTCTCTCTCTCCACTCCCTTCTCTCTCTCCCCCTCCCTTCTCTCTCCCTCTCCCTTATAACTCCCTCGTCATTCCCTCTCCCTCTCCCTACTCTCTCTCAACCATTCCTTTCTCTCTCACCCTCTTCCTTCTCTCTGTCTCTCCCTCTCTCTTCTCTCTCTCCCTTCTCTCTCCTCTCTCCCTCTCCCTTCTCTCTCACTCTCCCTTCTCTCTCCATTTTCCTTGTCACTCCCTCATCTCTCTCTCTCTCTCTCTCTCTCTCTCTCTCTCTCTCTCTCCCTTCTCCATCTTCCTTCTTCTCCATCTCCCTTCTCTCTCTCCCTCTTCCTTCTCTCTCTCCCTCTACCTTCTCTCTCTCATATCCCTTCTCTCTCTCCCTCTTCCTTCTCTCTCTCCCTCTTCCTTCTCTCTCTCCCTCTTCCTTCTCTCTCTCCCTCTTCCTTCTCTCTCCCTATCCCTTGTCGCTCCCTCTCCCTTGTTTCTACCTCTCCCTTGTCTCTCCATTCTCTCTCCCTCTTCATTCTCTCTCCCTCTTCCTTCTCTTTCCCTCTTCCTTCTCTCTCCCTCTTCCTTCTCTCTCCATCTTCCTTCTCTCTCCATCTTCCTTCTCCCTCCCTCTTCCTTCTCTCTCCCTTTCCATTCTCTCTCCCTTTTCCTTTCCCCTCCCTTTTCCTTCTCTCTCCCTCTCCCTTCTCTCTCCCTCCTCTCTCCCTTGTCACCCCCTTCTCTCTCCCTCTCCCTTCTCTCTCCCTATCCCTTCTCTCTCCCTTTCCTTGTCTCTCCCTCTCCCTTGTCTCTCCATTCTCTCTCCCTTTCCTTCTCTCTCCCTTTCCTTCTCTCTCCCTTTTCCTTCTCTCTCCTTTTCCCTTCTCTCTCCCTTTTCTTTCTCTCTCCCTTTTCTCACTCCCTTCTCTATCCCTCTGCCTTCTCTCTGCCTTCTCTCTCCCTATCCCTTCTCTCTCCCTCTTCCTTCTCTCTCCCTCTTACTTCTCTCTCCCTTTCCATGCTCTCTCCCTTTTCCTTATCTCCATTCTCTCCCTTTTCCTTGCCTCCCCTTTCCTTCGCTCTCCCTCTCCCTTCTCTCTTTCTCCACTCCCTTCTCTCTCTCTCTCTCTCTCCCCCTCCCTTCTCTCGCCCTCTCCCTTATAACTCCCTTGTCATTCCCTCTACCTCTCTCTCTCCCTCTCCCTTCTCTCTCTCTCCCTTTCCCTTCTCTCTCACCCTCTTCCTTCTCTCTGTCTCTCCCTCTCCCTTCTCTCTCTCTCCCTTTTCTCTCTCCTCTCTCCCTCTCCCTTCTCTCTCCCTCTCCCTTCTCTCTCCCTTTTCCTTGTCACTCCCTCATCACTCTCTTTCTCTCCCTTCTCTCTCTCTCTCCCTTTTCTCTCTCCCTCTTCCTTCGCTCTCCCTCCTCTCTCCCTTGTCACTCCCATCTCTCTCCCTCTCCCTTCTCTCTCCCTATCCCTTCTCTCTCCCTTTCCTTGTCTCTCCCTCTCCCTTGTCTCTCCATTCTCTCTCCCTCTTCCTTTTCTCTCCCTTTTCCTTCTATCTCCCTTTCCTTTTCTCTCCCTTTTCTCTCCCCTTTCTCTCCCCTTTCTCTCCCTTTTCTCTCCCTTTTCTCTCCCTTTTCTCTCCCTTTTCCTTTTCTCTCCCTTTTCCTTTTCTCTCCCTTTTCCTTTTCTCTCCCTTTTCCTTTTCTCTCCCTTTTCCTTTTCTCTCCCTTTTCCTTTTCTCTCCCTTTTCCTTTTCTCTCCCTTTTCCTTTTCTCTCCCTCTCCCTTCTCTCTCCCTCTCCCTTCTCTGTCCCTCCTCTCACACTTGTCACTCCCTTCTCTCTCCCTCTCCCTTCTCTCTCCCTCTCCCTTCTCTCTCCCTCTCCCTTCTCTCAAATTTTTTCTCTCTTACTGCCACTCTATCTCTTTCATTTCAACCCGTCTCTTGCTCTCACACACATTTCTTTCTTCCACTTCTCTCTCTCTCTTTCTTTCTCACACCGTCTCTTTCTCTCCCTGCTCTCTATTACTCTCCCTGACTAGCATCCCTGCTCCTTCTAAATCACCTGTATTTTACTCTCACAAATGTCCTTTCTTTCTCTCTCTCTCTCAAGGACTACCACTCTCCCCTCTCTCTCACAAACCCCTCTCTCACTCAGTCTAAGCATCGTTTATTTAGTCCATCAGTGAAAGAGGGTCCTCAACTGCATTGCTCTAAAGGGGATTGCATTATATTTTTTCACTTATCTTGGGTAAAATTTATTTGCAGTATGAAAATAGGTAAGTTCGTCTATCAAGATGCTGTTCACAAAGGACATACAAACAAGGAGGTAAGTAGTAGAGGTAAGTGAGTACACCTACACAATGCATTGCTTTTATCTCTCAGGATATAAAGCTTTGAGTTGATTTCTCTCCCTTTACACGAGTGTGCCCTTTTAGAGTCAGGCAGTGAACTCTTCGCTACTGTCCCATCTGCAGCGCTAGCTCGACTGTAAATTGGGGGAAGAAAGCATACCCCTTTACGGACGATAGACAGTAGTGCTTCTTCACTCCTAGCATACGGCAGAGGAGAAGCTCCGCTCTGTACAAAATGGATCTAGTCCTCAATGTCCAAGTACTTAGTAGTGAGGTAAAAGCTAGCTCTTTACCTCTAAGGGTGCCTCTCGCTAACATGCAACGAATGCAAGAGTTTTCAAATTTTTGAATGACTAACTGCATATAAATGCAACATGTCAATTGGATAGGGAATAGAATATATACAACAAAATAGAAAGGGCAGGCTCACAGACTGATTCCATGCCCTCCCTCACCTGCTCTTACCCTCCTTGACCCATGTTCACTATAACCCACCACCTCATCCACCTTCACCCACCCACCATTGCCCATTCACCAACACCTTCACTCACCCACACCTTCACTCATCCACTTTCAACCTACCTCACCTACATTCACCAACCTTTAACCCCACCTAAACACACCCTCCCTCTTCCACCTTAATCATCACCCTCCCTTACCCACGTTTACTCTACCTTACTGGCCTCAACCTTACCTACAAAGCCTCCTATACCCATATTAACCATCCCTCACCCACCTTCAACATCACCTTCCCAAACCCTCCTTCACCCAACCTCCCTCACCCACCTTCTACCCTCCATCATCCATATTAAAATTCACCTTCACCACCCTTACCTGCACACCCATACCCAGCCTCACCCTTGCCCACTCACCCATACCTTAACTGACCCACACTTTTTTCACCCACCTTCATCCTCACCCTCCCAAACACATTTACTCACCCTCCCTAATCCACCTACAACACCACCTACCCACTCTCTTCATCATCCACCTTCCCTCACAAACCTTCAACCTCCCTTACCCACACCCACCATACATCCCTAAACCTCCCTCACCCACCTACCCACAACCTCCCTCACCTGCTTACCCACTTACACTTTTTCTTACCACACTTTCAACCCCAAACCACACCCTCCCTAAATTATTCAGAACTTAACTCTCATTGGTCAAGTGTGACTAAATGAGTCACATAACTAAAAATGTTCTATTCTTTTTTAACCAAACACAAATACAAAAATAATCATAAGGGTCAACCCTAACTTTGAACACTAACCCTAACTCTTCTCTGATTGGTTAGTACCCAAATGAGTCACATACCTAAATTTTCGTATTCCCCTATAACCCTGGGACAAACAAAAATAGAAAAATAATCCTAAGTGTCAACCCTAACTTTCAACCCTAACTTTCAACCCTAACTTTCAACCCTAACTTTCAACCCTAACTTTCAACCCTAACTCTTCTCTGATTGGTTAGTACCCAAATGAGTCACATACCTAAATTTTCGTATTCCCCTATAACCCTGGGCCAAACAAAAATAGAAAAATAATCCTAAGTGTCAACCCTAACTTTCAACCCTAACTTTCAACCCTAACTTTCAACCCTAACTCTTCTCTGATTGGTTAGTACCCAGATGAGTCACATACCTAAATTTTCGTATTCCCCTATAACCCTGGGCCAAACAAAAATAGAAAAATAATCCTAAGTGTCAACCCTAACTTTCAACCCTAACTTTCAACCCTAACTTTCAACCCTAACTTTCAACCCTAACTTTCAACCCTAACTTTCAACCCTAACTTTCAACCCTAACTTTCAACCCTAACTCTTCTCTGATTGGTTAGTACCCAAATGAGTCACATACCTAAATTTTCGTATTCCCCTATAACCCTAACCCTAACCCTAACCCTAACCCTAACCCTAACCCTAAATTTTCGTATTCCCCTATAACCCTGGGCCAAACAAAAATAGAAAAATAATCCTAAGTGTCAACCCTAACTTTCAACCCTAACTTTCAACCCTAACTTTCAACCCTAACTTTCAACCCTAACTTTCAACCCTAACTTTCAACCCTAACTCTTCTCGGATTGGTTAGTACCCAAATGAGTCACATACCTAAATTTTCGTATTCCCCTATAACCCTGGGCCAAACAAAAATAGAAAAATAATCCTAAGTGTCAACCCTAACTTTCAACCCTAACTTTCAACCCTAACTTTCAACCCTAACTTTCAACCCTAACTTTCAACCCTAACTCTTCTCTGATTGGTTAGTACCCAAATGAGTCACACACCTAAATTTTCGTATTCCCCTATAACCCTGGGCCAAACAAAAATAGAAAAATAATCCTAAGTGTCAACCCTAACTTTCAACCCTAACTTTCAACCCTAACTTTCAACCCTAACTTTCAACCCTAACTCTTCTCTGATTGGTTAGTACCCAAATGAGTCACATACCTAAATTTTCGTATTCCCCTATAACCCTAACCCTAACCCTAACCCTAACCCTAACCCTAACCCTAACCCTAACCCTAACCCTAACTCTTCTCTGATTGGTTAGTACCCAAATGAGTCACATACCTAAATTTTCGTATTCCCCTATAACCCTGGGCCAAACAAAAATAGAAAAATAATCCTAAGTGTCAACCCTAACTTTCAACCCTAACTTTCAACCCTAACTTTCAACCCTAACTTTCAACCCTAACTCTTCTCTGATTGGTTAGTACCCAAATGAGTCACATACCTAAATTTTCGTATTCCCCTATAACCCTGGGCCAAACAAAAATAGAAAAATAATCCTAACTTTCAACCCTAACTTTCAACCCTAACTTTCAACCCTAACTCTTCTCTGATTGGTTAGTACCCAAATGAGTCACATACCTAAATTTTCGTATTCCCCTATAACCCTGGGCCAAACAAAAATAGAAAAATAATCCTAAATGTCAACCCTAACTTTCAACCCTAACTTTCAACCCTAACTTTCAACCCTAACTTTCAACCCTAACTCTTCTCTGATTGGTTAGTACCCAAATGAGTCACATACCTAAATTTTCGTATTCCCCTATAACCCTGGGCCAAACAAAAATAGAAAAATAATCCTAAGTGTCAACCCTAACTTTCAACCCTAACTTTCAACCCTAACTTTCAACCCTAACTTTCAACCCTAACTTTCAACCCTAACTCTTCTCTGATTGGTTAGTACCCAAATGAGTCACATACCTAAATTTTCGTATTCCCCTATAACCCTGGGCCAAACAAAAATAGAAAAATAATCCTAAGTGTCAACCCTAACTTTCAACCCTAACTTTCAACCCTAACTTTCAACCCTAACTTTCAACCCTAACTTTCAACCCTAACTCTTCTCTGATTGGTTAGTACCCAAATGAGTCACATACCTAAATTTTCGTATTCCCCTATAACCCTGGGCCAAACAAAAATAGAAAAATAATCCTAAGTGTCAACCCTAACTTTCAACCCTAACTTTCAACCCTAACTTTCAACCCTAACTTTCAACCCTAACTTTCAACCCTAACTCTTCTCTGATTGGTTAGTACCCAAATGAGTCACATACCTAAATTTTCGTATTCCCCTATAACCCTAACCCTAACCCTAACCCTAACCCTAACCCTAACCCTAACCCTAACCCTTTTCTCACTCCCTTCTCTATCCCTCTGCCTTCTCTCTCCCTTCTCTCTCCCTATCCCATCTCTCTCCCTCTTCCTTCTCTCTCCCTCTTCCTTCTCTCTCACTTTCCATGCTCTCTCCCTTTTCCTTGTCTCTCCATTCTCTCCCTTTTCCTTTCCCCTCTCCTTTCCTTCGCTCTCCCTCTCCCTTCTCTCTCCCTCCTCTCTCCCTTGTCACTTCCATCTCTCTCCCTCTCCCTTCTCTCTCACTATCCCTTCTCTCTCCCTTTCCTTGTCTCTCCCTCTCCCTTGTCTCTCCATTCTCTCTCCCTCTTCCTTCTCTCTCCCTTTTCCTTCTATCTCCATTTCCTTCTCTCTCCCTTTTCATTTTCTCTCCCTTTTCCTTTTCTCTCCCTCTCCCTTCTCTCTCCCTCTCCCTTCTCTGTCCCTCCTCTCACACTTGTCTCTCCCTGCTTTCTCTCTCTCCCTTCTCTCTCCCTCTCTTCTCTCTCCCTCTCCCTTCTCTCTCCCTCTCCCTTCTCTCAATTTTTTTCTCTCTTACTCCCACTCTATCTCTTTCACTTCAACCCGTCTCTTGCTCTCACACACATTTCTTTCTTCCACTTCTCTCTCTCTCTTTTTCTTTCTCAAACCCTCTCTTTCTCTCCCTGCTCTCTATTACTCTCCCTGACTAGCATCCCTGCTCCTTCTAAATCACCTGTATTTTACTCTCACAAATGTCCTTTCTTTCTCTCTCTCTTTCAAGGACTACCACTCTCCCCTCTCTCTCACAAACCCCTCTCTCACTCAGTCTAAGCATTGTTTATTTAGTTCATCAGTGAAAGAGGGTCCTCAACTGCATTGCTCTAAAGGGGATTGCATTATATTTTTTCACTTATCTTGGGTAAAATTTATTTGCAGTATGAAAATAGGTAAGTTCGTCTATCAAGATGATGTTCACAAAGGACATACTAACAAGGAGGTAAGTAGTTGAGGTAAGTGAGTACACCTACACAATGCATTGCTTTTATCTCTCAGGATATAAAGCTTTGAGTTGATTTCTCTCCCTTTACACGAGTGTGCCCTTTTAGAGTCAGGCAGTGAACTCTTCGCTACTGTCCCATCTGCAGCGCTAGCTCGACTGTAAATTGGGGGAAGAAAGCATACCCCTTTACGGACGATAGACAGTAGTGCTTCTTCACTCCTAGCATACGGCAGAGGAGAAGCTCCGCTCTGTACAAAACGGATCTAGTCCTCAATGTCCAAGTACTTAGTAGTGAGGTAAAAGCTAGCTCTTTACCTCTAAGGGTGCCTCTCGCTAACATGCAACGAATGCAAGAGTTTTCAAATTTTTGAATGACTAACTGCATATAAATGCAACATGTCAATTGGATAGGGAATAGAATATATACAACAAAATAGAAAGGGCAGGCTCACAGACTGATTCCATGCCCTCCCTCACCCGCTCTTGACCCATGTTCACTATCACCCACCACCTCATCCACCTTCACCCTCACACTCATCCACCTTCACCCACCCACCATTGCCCCCTCACCAACACCTTCACTCACCCACACCTTCACTCATCCCCCTACCTCACCTACATTCACCAACCTTTAACCCCACTTAAACACACCCTCCTTCTTCCACCTTAATCCTCACCCTCCCTCACCCACGTTCACTCTACCTTACTGGCCTCAACCTTACCTACAAAGCCTCCTATACCCATATTAACCATCCCTCACCCACCTTCAACATCACCTTCCCACACCCTCCTTCACCCAACCTCCCTCACCCACCTTCTACCCTCATCATCCATATTAAAATTCACCTTCACCACCCTTACCTGCACACCAATACCCAGCCTCACCCTTGCCCACTCACCCATACCTGAACTGACCCACACTTTTTTCACCCACCTTCATCCTCACCCTCCCAGACACATTTACTCACCCTCCCTAATCCACCTTCAACACCACCTACCCACTCTCTTCATCATCCACCTTCCCTCAAAAACCTTCAACCTCCTTACCCACACCCACCATACATCCCTAAACCTCCCTCACCCACCTACCCACAACCTCCCTCACGTGCTTACCCACTTACACTTTTTCTTACCACACTTTCAACCCCAAACCACACCCTCCCTAAATTGTTCAGAACTTAACTCTCATTGGCCAAGTACCTAAATGAGTCACATAACTAAAAATGTTCTATTCTAATTTAACCAAACACAAATACAAAAATAATCGTAAGGGTCAACCCTAACCCTAACTTTCAACGCTAACCCTAACTCTTCTCTGATTGGTTAGTACCCAAATGAGTCACATACCTAAATTTTCGTATTCCCCTATAACCCTGGGCCAAACAAAAATAGAAAAATAATCCTAACTGTCAACCCTAACTTTCAACCCTAACTTTCAACCCTAACTCTTCTCTGATTGGTTAGTACCCAAATGAGTCACATACCTAAATTTTCGTATTCCCCTATAACCCTGGGCCAAACAAAAATAGAAAAATAATCCTAACTTTCAACCCTAACTTTCAACCCTAACTTTCAACCCTAACTTTCAACCCTAACTTTCAACCCTAACTTTCAACCCTAACTCTTCTCTGATTGGTTAGTACCCGTATGAGTCACATACCTAAATTTTCGTATTCCCCTATAACCCTGGGCCAAACAAAAATAGAAAAATAATCCTAAGTGTCAACCCTAACTTTCAACCCTAACTTTCAACCCTAACTTTCAACCCTAACTTTCAACCCTAACTTTCAACCCTAACTCTTCTCTGATTGGTTAGTACCCAAATGAGTCACATACCTAAATTTTCGTATTCCCCTATAACCCTAACCCTAACCCTAACCCTAACCCTAACCCTAACCCTAACCCTAACCCTAACCCTAAATTTTCGTATTCCCCTATAACCCTGGGCCAAACAAAAATAGAAAAATAATCCTAAGTGTCAACCCTAACTTTCAACCCTAACTTTCAACCCTAACTTTCAACCCTAACTTTCAACCCTAACTTTCAACCCTAACTCTTCTCTGATTGGTTAGTACCCAAATGAGTCACATACCTAAATTTTCGTATTCCCCTATAACCCTAACCCTAACCCTAACCCTAACCCTAACCCTAACCCTAGATTTTCGTATTCCCCTATAACCCTAACCCTAACCCTAACCCTAACCCTAACCCTAACTTTCAACCCTAACTTTCAACCCTAACTTTCAACCCTAACTTTCAACCCTAACTTTCAACCCTAACTCTTCTCTGATTGGTTAGTACCCAAATGAGTCACATACCTAAATTTTCGTATTCCCCTATAACCCTAACCCTAACCCTAACCCTAACCCCCTAACCCTAACCCTAACCCCCTAACCCTAACCCTAACCCTAATGAGTCACATACCTAAATTTTCGTATTCCCCTATAACCCTGGGCCAAACAAAAATAGAAAAATAATCCTAAGTGTCAACCCTAACTTTCAACCCTAACTTTCAACCCTAACTTTCAACCCTAACTTTCAACCCTAACTCTTCTCTGATTGGTTAGTACCCAAATGAGTCACATACCTAAATTTTCGTATTCCCCTATAACCCTGGGCCAAACAAAAATAGAAAAATAATCCTAAGTGTCAACCCTAACTTTCAACCCTAACTTTCAACCCTAACTTTCAACCCTAACTCTTCTCTGATTGGTTAGTACCCAAATGAGTCACATACCTACATTTTCGTATTCCCCTATAACCCTGGGCCAAACAAAAATAGAAAAATAATCCTAAGTGTCAACCCTAACTTTCAACCCTAACTTTCAACCCTAACTTTCAACCCTAACTTTCAACCCTAACTTTCAACCCTAACTCTTCTCTGATTGGTTAGTACCCAAATGAGTCACATACCTAAATTTTCGTATTCCCCTATAACCCTGGGCCAAACAAAAATAGAAAAATAATCCTAAGTGTCAACCCTAACTTTCAACCCTAACTTTCAACCCTAACTTTCAACCCTAACTCTTCTCTGATTGGTTAGTACCCAAATGAGTCACATACCTAAATTTTCGTATTCCCCTATAACCCTGGGCCAAACAAAAATAGAAAAATAATCCTAAGTGTCAACCCTAACTTTCAACCCTAACTTTCAACCCTAACTTTCAACCCTAACTTTCAACCCTAACTCTTCTCTGATTGGTTAGTACCCAAATGAGTCACATACCTAAATTTTCGTATTCCCCTATAACCCTAACCCTAACCCTAACCCTAACCCTAACCCTAACCCTAACCCTAACCCTAAATTTTCGTATTCCCCTATAACCCTGGGCCAAACAAAAATAGAAAAATAATCCTAAGTGTCAACCCTAACTTTCAACCCTAACTTTCAACCCTAACTTTCAACCCTAACTTTCAACCCTAACTCTTCTCTGATTGGTTAGTACCCAAATGAGTCACATACCTAAATTTTCGTATTCCCCTATAACCCTGGGCCAAACAAAAATAGAAAAATAATCCTAAGTGTCAACCCTAACTTTCAACCCTAACTTTCAACCCTAACTTTCAACCCTAACTCTTCTCTGATTGGTTAGTACCCAAATGAGTCACATACCTAAATTTTCGTATTCCCCTATAACCCTGGGCCAAACAAAAATAGAAAAATAATCCTAAGTGTCAACCCTAACTTTCAACCCTAACTTTCAACCCTAACTTTCAACCCTAACTTTCAACCCTAACTTTCAACCCTAACTCTTCTCTGATTGGTTAGTACCCAAATGAGTCACATACCTAAATTTTCGTATTCCCCTATAACCCTAACCCTAACCCTAACCCTAACCCTAACCCTAGATTTTCGTATTCCCCTATAACCCTAACCCTAACCCTAACCCTAACCCTAACCCTAACTTTCAACCCTAACTTTCAACCCTAACTTTCAACCCTAACTTTCAACCCTAACTTTCAACCCTAACTTTCAACCCTAACTCTTCTCTGATTGGTTAGTACCCAAATGAGTCACATACCTAAATTTTCGTATTCCCCTATAACCCTAACCCTAACCCTAACCCTAACCCCCTAACCCTAACCCTAACCCCCTAACCCTAACCCTAACCCTAATGAGTCACATACCTAAATTTTCGTATTCCCCTATAACCCTGGGCCAAACAAAAATAGAAAAATAATCCTAAGTGTCAACCCTAACTTTCAACCCTAACTTTCAACCCTAACTTTCAACCCTAACTTTCAACCCTAACTCTTCTCTGATTGGTTAGTACCCAAATGAGTCACATACCTAAATTTTCGTATTCCCCTATAACCCTGGGCCAAACAAAAATAGAAAAATAATCCTAAGTGTCAACCCTAACTTTCAACCCTAACTTTCAACCCTAACTTTCAACCCTAACTCTTCTCTGATTGGTTAGTACCCAAATGAGTCACATACCTAAATTTTCGTATTCCCCTATAACCCTGGGCCAAACAAAAATAGAAAAATAATCCTAAGTGTCAACCCTAACTTTCAACCCTAACTTTCAACCCTAACTTTCAACCCTAACTTTCAACCCTAACTTTCAACCCTAACTCTTCTCTGATTGGTTAGTACCCAAATGAGTCACATACCTAAATTTTCGTATTCCCCTATAACCCTGGGCCAAACAAAAATAGAAAAATAATCCTAAGTGTCAACCCTAACTTTCAACCCTAACTTTCAACCCTAACTTTCAACCCTAACTCTTCTCTGATTGGTTAGTACCCAAATGAGTCGCATACCTAAATTTTCGTATTCCCCTATAACCCTGGGCAACCCTAACTTTCAACCCTAACTTTCAACCCTAACTTTCAACCCTAACTTTCAACCCTAACTTTCAACCCTAACTCTTCTCTGATTGGTTAGTACCCAAATGAGTCACATACCTAAATTTTCGTATTCCCCTATAACCCTGGGCCAAACAAAAATAGAAAAATAATCCTAAGTGTCAACCCTAACTTTCAACCCTAACTTTCAACCCTAACTTTCAACCCTAACTCTTCTCTGATTGGTTAGTACCCAAATGAGTCACATACCTAAATTTTCGTATTCCCCTATAACCCTGGGCCAAACAAAAATAGAAAAATAATCCTAAGTGTCAACCCTAACTTTCAACCCTAACTTTCAACCCTAACTTTCAACCCTAACTTTCAACCCTAACTCTTCTCTGATTGGTTAGTACCCAAATGAGTCACATACCTAAATTTTCGTATTCCCCTATAACCCTGGGCCAAACAAAAATAGAAAAATAATCCTAAGTGTCAACCCTAACTTTCAACCCTAACTTTCAACCCTAACTTTCAACCCTAACTCTTCTCTGATTGGTTAGTACCCAAATGAGTCACATACCTAAATTTTCGTATTCCCCTATAACCCTGGGCCAAACAAAAATAGAAAAATAATCCTAAATGTAAACCCTAACTTTCAACCCTAACTTTCAACCCTAACTTTCAACCCTAACTCTTCTCTGATTGGTTAGTACCCAAATGAGTCACATACCTAAATTTTCGTATTCCCCTATAACCCTGGGCCTAAATTTTCGTATTCCCCTATAACCCTGGGCCAAACAAAAATAGAAAAATAATCCTAAGTGTCAACCCTAACTTTCAACCCTAACTTTCAACCCTAACTCTTCTCTGATTGGTTAGTACCCAAATGAGTCACATACCTAAATTTTCGTATTCCCCTATAACCCTGGGCCAAACAAAAATCGAAAAATAATCCTAAGTGTCAACCCTAACTTTCAACCCTAACTTTCAACCCTAACTTTCAACCCTAACTCTTCTCTGATTGGTTAGTACCCAAATGAGTCACATACCTAAATTTTCGTATTCCCCTATAACCCTGGGCCAAACAAAAATAGAAAAATAATCCTAAGTGTCAACCCTAACTTTCAACCCTAACTTTCAACCCTAACTTTCAACCCTAACTTTCAACCCTAACTCTTCTCTGATTGGTTAGTACCCAAATGAGTCACATACCTAAATTTTCGTATTCCCCTATAACCCTAACCCTAACCCTAACCCTAACCCTAACCCTAACCCTAACCCTAACCCTAAATTTTCGTATTCCCCTATAACCCTGGGCCAAACAAAAATAGAAAAATAATCCTAAGTGTCAACCCTAACTTTCAACCCTAACTTTCAACCCTAACTTTCAACCCTAACTCTTCTCTGATTGGTTAGTACCCAAATGAGTCACATACCTAAATTTTCGTATTCCCCTATAACCCTGGGCCAAACAAAAATAGAAAAATAATCCTAAGTGTCAACCCTAACTTTCAACCCTAACTTTCAACCCTAACTTTCAACCCTAACTCTTCTCTGATTGGTTAGTACCCAAATGAGTCACATACCTAAATTTTCGTATTCCCCTATAACCCTGGGCCAAACAAAAATAGAAAAATAATCCTAAGTGTCAACCCTAACTTTCAACCCTAACTTTCAACCCTAACTTTCAACCCTAACTCTTCTCTGATTGGTTAGTACCCAAATGAGTCACATACCTAAATTTTCGTATTCCCCTATAACCCTGGGCCAAACAAAAATAGAAAAATAATCCTAAGTGTCAACCCTAACTTTCAACCCTAACTTTCAACCCTAACTTTCAACCCTAACTTTCAACCCTAACTCTTCTCTGATTGGTTAGTACCCAAATGAGTCACATACCTAAATTTTCGTATTCCCCTATAACCCTGGGCCAAACAAAAATAGAAAAATAATCCTAAGTGTCAACCCTAACTTTCAACCCTAACTTTCAACCCTAACTTTCAACCCTAACTTTCAACCCTAACTTTCAACCCTAACTTTCAACCCTAACTCTTCTCTGATTGGTTAGTACCCAAATGAGTCACATACCTAAATTTTCGTATTCCCCTATAACCCTGGGCCAAACAAAAATAGAAAAATAATCCTAACTTTCAACCCTAACTTTCAACCCTAACTTTCAACCCTAACTTTCAACCCTAACTTTCAACCCTAACTCTTCTCTGATTGGTTAGTACCCAAATGAGTCACATACCTAAATTTTCGTATTCCCCTATAACCCTGGGCCAAACAAAAATAGAAAAATAATCCTAAGTGTCAACCCTAACTTTCAACCCTAACTTTCAACCCTAACTTTCAACCCTAACTCTTCTCTGATTGGTTAGTACCCAAATGAGTCACATACCTAAATTTTCGTATTCCCCTATAACCCTAACCCTAACCCTAACCCTAACCCTAACCCTAACCCTAACTTTCAACCCTAACTTTCAACCCTAACTCTTCTCTGATTGGTTAGTACCCAAATGAGTCACATACCTAAATTTTCGTATTCCCCTATAACCCTGGGCCAAACAAAAATAGAAAAATAATCCTAAGTGTCAACCCTAACTTTCAACCCTAACTTTCAACCCTAACTTTCAACCCTAACTTTCAACCCTACTCTTCTCTGATTGGTTAGTACCCAAATGAGTCACATACCTAAATTTTCGTATTCCCCTATAACCCTGGGCCAAACAAAAATAGAAAAATAATCCTAAGTGTCAACCCTAACTTTCAACCCTAACTTTCAACCCTAACTCTTCTCTGATTGGTTAGTACCCAAATGAGTCACATACCTAAATTTTCGTATTCCCCTATAACCCTGGGCCAAACAAAAATAGAAAAATAATCCTAAGTGTCAACCCTAACTTTCAACCCTAACTTTCAACCCTAACTCTTCTCTGATTGGTTAGTACCCAAATGAGTCACATACCTAAATTTTCGTATTCCCCTATAACCCTGGGCCAAACAAAAATAGAAAAATAATCCTAAGTGTCAACCCTAACTTTCAACCCTAACTTTCAACCCTAACTTTCAACCCTAACTCTTCTCTGATTGGTTAGTACCCAAATGAGTCACATACCTAAATTTTCGTATTCCCCTATAACCCTGGGCCAAACAAAAATAGAAAAATAATCCTAAGTGTCAACCCTAACTTTCAACCCTAACTTTCAACCCTAACTTTCAACCCTAACTTTCAACCCTAACTCTTCTCTGATTGGTTAGTACCCAAATGAGTCACATACCTAAATTTTCGTATTCCCCTATAACCCTGGGCCAAACAAAAATAGAAAAATAATCCTAAGTGTCAACCCTAACTTTCAACCCTAACTTTCAACCCTAACTTTCAACCCTAACTTTCAACCCTAACTCTTCTCTGATTGGTTAGTACCCAAATGAGTCACATACCTAAATTTTCGTATTCCCCTATAACCCTAACCCTAACCCTAACCCTAACCCTAACCCTAACCCTAACCCTAACCCTAACCCTAACCCTAAATTTTCGTATTCCCCTATAACCCTGGGCCAAACAAAAATAGAAAAATAATCCTAAGTGTCAACCCTAACTTTCAACCCTAACTTTCAACCCTAACTTTCAACCCTAACTTTCAACCCTAACTCTTCTCTGATTGGTTAGTACCCAAATGAGTCACATACCTAAATTTTCGTATTCCCCTATAACCCTGGGCCAAACAAAAATAGAAAAATAATCCTAAGTGTCAACCCTAACTTTCAACCCTAACTTTCAACCCTAACTTTCAACCCTAACTTTCAACCCTAACTCTTCTCTGATTGGTTAGTACCCAAATGAGTCACATACCTAAATTTTCGTATTCCCCTATAACCCTGGGCCAAACAAAAATAGAAAAATAATCCTAAGTGTCAACCCTAACTTTCAACCCTAACTTTCAACCCTAACTTTCAACCCTAACTTTCAACCCTAACTTTCAACCCTAACTCTTCTCTGATTGGTTAGTACCCAAATGAGTCACATACCTAAATTTTCGTATTCCCCTATAACCCTAACCCTAACCCTAACCCTAACCCTAACCCTAACCCTAACCCTAACCCTAACTTTCAACCCTAACTTTCAACCCTAACTTTCAACCCTAACTTTCAACCCTAACTCTTCTCTGATTGGTTAGTACCCAAATGAGTCACATACCTAAATTTTCGTATTCCCCTATAACCCTAACCCTAACCCTAACCCTAACCCTAACCCTAACCCTAACCCTAACCCTAACCCTAACCCTAACCTAAATTTTCGTATTCCCCTATAACCCTAACCCTAACCCTAACCCTAACCCTAACCCTAACCCTAACTTTCAACCCTAACTTTCAACCCTAACTCTTCTCTGATTGGTTAGTACCCAAATGAGTCACATACCTAAATTTTCGTATTCCCCTATAACCCTGGGCCAAACAAAAATAGAAAAATAATCCTAAGTGTCAACCCTAACTTTCAACCCTAACTTTCAACCCTAACTTTCAACCCTAACTCTTCTCTGATTGGTTAGTACCCAAATGAGTCACATACCTAAATTTTCGTATTCCCCTATAACCCTGGGCCAAACAAAAATAGAAAAATAATCCTAAGTGTCAACCCTAACTTTCAACCCTAACTTTCAACCCTAACTTTCAACCCTAACTCTTCTCTGATTGGTTAGTACCCAAATGAGTCACATACCTAAATTTTCGTATTCCCCTATAACCCTGGGCCAAACAAAAATAGAAAAATAATCCTAAGTGTCAACCCTAACTTTCAACCCTAACTTTCAACCCTAACTTTCAACCCTAACTTTCAACCCTAACTCTTCTCTGATTGGTTAGTACCCAAATGAGTCACATACCTAAATTTTCGTATTCCCCTATAACCCTGGGCCAAACAAAAATAGAAAAATAATCCTAAGTGTCAACCCTAACTTTCAACCCTAACTTTCAACCCTAACTTTCAACCCTAACTTTCAACCCTAACTTTCAACCCTAACTTTCAACCCTAACTCTTCTCTGATTGGTTAGTACCCAAATGAGTCACATACCTAAATTTTCGTATTCCCCTATAACCCTGGGCCAAACAAAAATAGAAAAATAATCCTAACTTTCAACCCTAACTTTCAACCCTAACTTTCAACCCTAACTTTCAACCCTAACTTTCAACCCTAACTCTTCTCTGATTGGTTAGTACCCAAATGAGTCACATACCTAAATTTTCGTATTCCCCTATAACCCTGGGCCAAACAAAAATAGAAAAATAATCCTAAGTGTCAACCCTAACTTTCAACCCTAACTTTCAACCCTAACTTTCAACCCTAACTCTTCTCTGATTGGTTAGTACCCAAATGAGTCACATACCTAAATTTTCGTATTCCCCTATAACCCTAACCCTAACCCTAACCCTAACCCTAACCCTAACCCTAACCCTAACCCTAGATTTTCGTATTCCCCTATAACCCTAACCCTAACCCTAACCCTAACCCTAACCCTAACTTTCAACCCTAACTTTCAACCCTAACTTTCAACCCTAACTTTCAACCCTAACTTTCAACCCTAACTTTCAACCCTAACTCTTCTCTGATTGGTTAGTACCCAAATGAGTCACATACCTAAATTTTCGTATTCCCCTATAACCCTAACCCTAACCCTAACCCTAACCCCCTAACCCTAACCCTAACCCCCTAACCCTAACCCTAACCCTAATGAGTCACATACCTAAATTTTCGTATTCCCCTATAACCCTGGGCCAAACA
Organism: Ascaphus truei; assembly: GCF_040206685.1. Taxonomy (NCBI): domain Eukaryota; kingdom Metazoa; phylum Chordata; class Amphibia; order Anura; family Ascaphidae; genus Ascaphus; species Ascaphus truei. The sequence continues at coordinate 19,718 of NW_027455170.1, forward strand.
AAAATAGAAAAATAATCCTAAGTGTCAACCCTAACTTTCAACCCTAACTTTCAACCCTAACTTTCAACCCTAACTTTCAACCCTAACTCTTCTCTGATTGGTTAGTACCCAAATGAGTCACATACCTAAATTTTCGTATTCCCCTATAACCCTGGGCCAAACAAAAATAGAAAAATAATCCTAAGTGTCAACCCTAACTTTCAACCCTAACTTTCAACCCTAACTTTCAACCCTAACTTTCAACCCTAACTTTCAACCCTAACTCTTCTCTGATTGGTTAGTACCCAAATGAGTCACATACCTAAATTTTCGTATTCCCCTATAACCCTATCCCTAACCCTAACCCTAACCCTAACCCTAACCCTAACCCTAACCCTAACCCTAACCCTAACCCTAACCCTAACCCTAACCCTAACTTTCAACCCTAACTTTCAACCCTAACTTTCAACCCTAACTCTTCTCTGATTGGTTAGTACCCAAATGAGTCACATACCTAAATTTTCGTATTCCCCTATAACCCTGGGCCAAACAAAAATAGAAAAATAATCCTAAGTGTCAACCCTAACTTTCAACCCTAACTTTCAACCCTAACTTTCAACCCTAACTCTTCTCTGATTGGTTAGTACCCAAATGAGTCACATACCTAAATTTTCGTATTCCCCTATAACCCTAACCCTAACCCTAACCCTAACCCTAACCCTAACCCTAACCCTAATACCCTAACCCTAACCCTAACCCTAACCCTAACCCTAACCCTAACCCTAACCCTAACCCTAACCCTAATACTAACCCTAACCCTAACCCTAACCCTAACCCTAACCCTAACCCTAATACCCTAACCCTAACCCTAACCCTAACCCTAACCCTAACCCTAACCCTAACCCTTTTCCTTGTCACTCCCTCATCACTCTCTCCCTCTCCCTTCTCTCTCCTTCTCCCTTCTCTCTCCCTATCCCTTCTCTCTCCCTATCCCTTCTCTCTCCCTTTCCTTGTCTCTCCCTCTCCCTTGTCTCTCCATTCTCTCTCCCTCTTCCTTCTCTCTCCCTCTTCCTTCTCTCTCCCTTTTCCTTCTATCTCCCTTTCCTTCTCTCTCCCTTTTCCTTCTCTCTCCCTTTACCTTCTCTCTCATTTTGCCTTCTCTCTCCCTTTTCTCTCCCTTTTCTCTCCCTTTTCTCTCCCTTTTCTCTCCCTTTTCTCTCCCTTTTCTTTTCCTTTTCTCTCCCTTTTCCTTTTCTCTCCCTTTTCCTTTTCTCTCCCTTTTCCTTTTCTCTCCCTTTTCCTTTTCTTTCCCTTTTCCTTTTCTCTCCCTCACCCTTCTCTCTCCCTCTCCCTTCTCTCTCCATCTCCCTTCTCTCTACATCTACCTTCTCTCTCTCCGTATCCCTTCTTCCTCTCCCTATCCCTTCTCTCTCTCCCTATCCCTTCTCTCTCCCTATCCCTTATCTCTCCCTTTCCTTGTCTCTCCCTCTCCCTTCTCTCTCCCTTTTCTTTCTCTCTCCCTTCTCTCTCCCTTTTCTCACTCCCTTCTCTATCCCTCTGCCTTCTCTCTCCCTTCTCTCTCCCTATCCCATCTCTCTCCCTCTTCCTTCTCTCTCCTTCTTCCTTCTCTCTCACTTTCCATGCTCTCTCCCTTTTCCTTGTCTCTCCATTCTCTCCCTTTTCCTTTCCCCTCTCCTTTCCTTCGCTCTCCCTCTCCCTTCTCTCTCCCTCCTCTCTCCCTTGTCACTTCCATCTCTCTCCCTCTCCCTTCTCTCTCACTATCCCTTCTCTCTCCCTTTCCTTGTCTCTCCCTCTCCCTTGTCTCTCCATTCTCTCTCCCTCTTCCTTCTCTCTCCCTTTTCCTTCTATCTCCATTTCCTTCTCTCTCCCTTTTCATTTTCTCTCCCTTTTCCTTTTCTCTCCCTCTCCCTTCTCTCTCCCTCTCCCTTCTCTGTCCCTCCTCTCACACTTGTCTCTCCCTGCTTTCTCTCTCTCCCTTCTCTCTCCCTCTCTTCTCTCTCCCTCTCCCTTCTCTCTCCCTCTCCCTTCTCTCAATTTTTTTCTCTCTTACTCCCACTCTATCTCTTTCACTTCAACCCGTCTCTTGCTCTCACACACATTTCTTTCTTCCACTTCTCTCTCTCTCTTTTTCTTTCTCACACCCTCTCTTTCTCTCCCTGCTCTCTATTACTCTCCCTGACTAGCATCCCTGCTCCTTCTAAATCACCTGTATTTTACTCTCACAAATGTCCTTTCTTTCTCTCTCTCTTTCAAGGACTACCACTCTCCCCTCTCTCTCACAAACCCCTCTCTCACTCAGTCTAAGCATTGTTTATTTAGTCCATCAGTGAAAGAGGGTCCTCAACTGCATTGCTCTAAAGGGGATTGCATTATATTTTTTCACTTATCTTGGGTAAAATTTATTTGCAGTATGAAAATAGGTAAGTTCGTCTATCAAGATGATGTTCACAAAGGACATACTAACAAGGAGGTAAGTAGTTGAGGTAAGTGAGTACACCTACACAATGCATTGCTTTTATCTCTCAGGATATAAAGCTTTGAGTTGATTTCTCTCCCTTTACACGAGTGTGCCCTTTTAGAGTCAGGCAGTGAACTCTTCGCTACTGTCCCATCTGCAGCGCTAGCTCGACTGTAAATTGGGGGAAGAAAGCATACCCCTTTACGGACGATAGACAGTAGTGCTTCTTCACTCCTAGCATACGGCAGAGGAGAAGCTCCGCTCTGTACAAAACGGATCTAGTCCTCAATGTCCAAGTACTTAGTAGTGAGGTAAAAGCTAGCTCTTTACCTCTAAGGGTGCCTCTCGCTAACATGCAACGAATGCAAGAGTTTTCAAATTTTTGAATGACTAACTGCATATAAATGCAACATGTCAATTGGATAGGGAATAGAATATATACAACAAAATAGAAAGGGCAGGCTCACAGACTGATTCCATGCCCTCCCTCACCCGCTCTTGACCCATGTTCACTATCACCCACCACCTCATCCACCTTCACCCTCACACTCATCCACCTTCACCCACCCACCATTGCCCCCTCACCAACACCTTCACTCACCCACACCTTCACTCATCCCCCTACCTCACCTACATTCACCAACCTTTAACCCCACTTAAACACACCCTCCCTCTTCCACCTTAATCTTCACCCTCCCTCACCCATGTTCACTCTACCTTACTGGCCTCAACCTTACCTACAAAGCCTCCTATACCCATATTAACCATCCCTCACCCACCTTCAACATCACCTTCCCACACCCTCCTTCACCCAACCTCCCTCACCCACCTTCTACCCTCATCATCCATATTAAAATTCACCTTCACCACCCTTACCTGCACACCAATACCCAGCCTCACCCTTGCCCACTCACCCATACCTGAACTGACCCACACTTTTTTCACCCACCTTCATCCTCACCCTCCCAGACACATTTACTCACCCTCCCTAATCCACCTTCAACACCACCTACCCACTCTCTTCATCATCCACCTTCCCTCAAAAACCTTCAACCTCCTTACCCACACCCACCATACATCCCTAAACCTCCCTCACCCACCTACCCACAACCTCCCTCACGTTCTTACCCACTTACACTTTTTCTTACCACACTTTCAACCCCAAACCACACCCTCCCTAAATTGTTCAGAACTTAACTCTCATTGGCCAAGTACCTAAATGAGTCACATAACTAAAAATGTTCTATTCTTTTTTCACCAAACACAAATACAAAAATAATCGTAAGGGTCAACCCTAACCCTAACTTTCAACGCTAACCCTAACTCTTCTCTGATTGGTTAGTACCCAAATGAGTCACATACCTAAATTTTCGTATTCCCCTATAACCCTGGGCCAAACAAAAATAGAAAAATAATCCTAAGTGTCAACCCTAACTTTCAACCCTAACTTTCAACCCTAACTTTCAACCCTAACTTTCAACCCTAACTTTCAACCCTAACTTTCAACCCTAACTCTTCTCTGATTGGTTAGTACCCAAATGAGTCACATACCTAAATTTTCGTATTCCCCTATAACCCTAACCCTAACCCTAACCCTAACCCTAACCCTAACCCTAACCCTAACCCTAACCTAAATTTTCGTATTCCCCTATAACCCTAACCCTAACCCTAACCCTAACCCTAACCCTAACCCTAACCCTAACTTTCAACCCTAACTTTCAACCCTAACTCTTCTCTGATTGGTTAGTACCCAAATGAGTCACATACCTAAATTTTCGTATTCCCCTATAACCCTGGGCCAAACAAAAATAGAAAAATAATCCTAAGTGTCAACCCTAACTTTCAACCCTAACTTTCAACCCTAACTTTCAACCCTAACTCTTCTCTGATTGGTTAGTACCCAAATGAGTCACATACCTAAATTTTCGTATTCCCCTATAACCCTGGGCCAAACAAAAATAGAAAAATAATCCTAAGTGTCAACCCTAACTTTCAACCCTAACTTTCAACCCTAACTTTCAACCCTAACTCTTCTCTGATTGGTTAGTACCCAAATGAGTCACATACCTAAATTTTCGTATTCCCCTATAACCCTGGGCCAAACAAAAATAGAAAAATAATCCTAAGTGTCAACCCTAACTTTCAACCCTAACTTTCAACCCTAACTTTCAACCCTAACTTTCAACCCTAACTCTTCTCTGATTGGTTAGTACCCAAATGAGTCACATACCTAAATTTTCATATTCCCCTATAACCCTGGGCCAAACAAAAATAGAAAAATAATCCTAAGTGTCAACCCTAACTTTCAACCCTAACTTTCAACCCTAACTTTCAACCCTAACTTTCAACCCTAACTCTTCTCTGATTGGTTAGTACCCAAATGAGTCACATACCTAAATTTTCATATTCCCCTATAACCCTGGGCCAAACAAAAATAGAAAAATAATCCTAAGTGTCAACCCTAACTTTCAACCCTAACTTTCAACCTTAACTTTCAACCCTAACTCTTCTCTGATTGGTTAGTACCCAAATGAGTCACATACCTAAATTTTCGTATTCCCCTATAACCCTGGGCCAAACAAAAATAGAAAAATAATCCTAAGTGTCAACCCTAACTTTCAACCCTAACTTTCAACCCTAACTTTCAACCCTAACTTTCAACCCTAACTTTCAACCCTAACTTTCAACCCTAACTTTCAACCCTAACTTTCAACCCTAACTCTTCTCTGATTGGTTAGTACCCAAATGAGTCACATACCTAAATTTTCGTATTCCCCTATAACCCTAACCCTAACCCTAACCCTAACCCTAACCCTAACCCTAACCCTAACCCTAACCCTAACCCTAACCCTAACCCTAACCCTAACCCTAACCCTAACCCTAACCCTAACCCTAACCCTAAATTTTCGTATTCCCCTATAACCCTGGGCCAAACAAAAATAGAAAAATAATCCTAAGTGTCAACCCTAACTTTCAACCCTAACTTTCAACCCTAACTTTCAACCCTAACTTTCAACCCTAACTTTCAACCCTAACTTTCAACCCTAACTCTTCTCTGATTGGTTAGTACCCAAATGAGTCACATACCTAAATTTTCGTATTCCCCTATAACCCTGGGCCAAACAAAAATAGAAAAATAATCCTAACTTTCAACCCTAACTTTCAACCCTAACTTTCAACCCTAACTTTCAACCCTAACTCTTCTCTGATTGGTTAGTACCCAAATGAGTCACATACCTAAATTTTCGTATTCCCCTATCACCCTGGGCCAAACAAAAATAGAAAAATAATCCTAACTTTCAACCCTAACTTTCAACCCTAACTTTCAACCCTAACTTTCAACCCTAACTTTCAACCCTAACTTTCAACCCTAACTCTTCTCTGATTGGTTAGTACCCAAATGAGTCACATACCTAAATTTTCGTATTCCCCTATAACCCTGGGCCAAACAAAAATAGAAAAATAATCCTAAGTGTCAACCCTAACTTTCAACCCTAACTTTCAACCCTAACTTTCAACCCTAACTTTCAACCCTAACTTTCAACCCTAACTCTTCTCTGATTGGTTAGTACCCAAATGAGTCACATACCTAAATTTTCGTATTCCCCTATCACCCTGGGCCAAACAAAAATAGAAAAATAATCCTAACTTTCAACCCTAACTTTCAACCCTAACTTTCAACCCTAACTTTCAACCCTAACTTTCAACCCTAACTCTTCTCTGATTGGTTAGTACCCAAATGAGTCACATACCTAAATTTTCGTATTCCCCTATAACCCTGGGCCAAACAAAAATAGAAAAATAATCCTAACTTTCAACCCTAACTTTCAACCCTAACTTTCAACCCTAACTTTCAACCCTAACTTTCAACCCTAACTCTTCTCTGATTGGTTAGTACCCAAATGAGTCACATACCTAAATTTTCGTATTCCCCTATAACCCTGGGCCAAACAAAAATAGAAAAATAATCCTAACTTTCAACCCTAACTTTCAACCCTAACTTTCAACCCTAACTTTCAACCCTAACTTTCAACCCTAACTCTTCTCTGATTGGTTAGTACCCAAATGAGTCACATACCTAAATTTTCGTATTCCCCTATAACCCTGGGCCAAACAAAAATAGAAAAATAATCCTAAGTGTCAACCCTAACTTTCAACCCTAACTTTCAACCCTAACTTTCAACCCTAACTTTCAACCCTAACTCTTCTCTGATTGGTTAGTACCCAAATGAGTCACATACCTAAATTTTCGTATTCCCCTATAACCCTGGGCCAAACAAAAATAGAAAAATAATCCTAAGTGTCAACCCTAACTTTCAACCCTAACTTTCAACCCTAACTTTCAACCCTAACTTTCAACCCTAACTCTTCTCTGATTGGTTAGTACCCAAATGAGTCACATACCTAAATTTTCGTATTCCCCTATAACCCTGGGCCAAACAAAAATAGAAAAATAATCCTAAGTGTCAACCCTAACTTTCAACCCTAACTTTCAACCCTAACTTTCAACCCTAACTTTCAACCCTAACTTTCAACCCTAACTCTTCTCTGATTGGTTAGTACCCAAATGAGTCACATACCTAAATTTTCGTATTCCCCTATAACCCTAACCCTAACCCTAACCCTAACCCTAACCCTAACCCTAACCCTAACCCTAACCCTAAAACTAATCCTAAGTGTCAACCCTAACTTTCAACCCTAACTTTCAACCCTAACTTTCAACCCTAACTTTCAACCCTAACTTTCAACCCTAACTCTTCTCTGATTGGTTAGTACCCAAATGAGTCACATACCTAAATTTTCGTATTCCCCTATAACCCTAACCCTAACCCTAACTTTCAACCCTAACTTTCAACCCTAACTTTCAACCCTAACTCTTCTCTGATTGGTTAGTACCCAAATGAGTCACATACCTAAATTTTCGTATTCCCCTATAACCCTGGGCCAAACAAAAATAGAAAAATAATCCTAAGTGTCAACCCTAACTTTCAACCCTAACTTTCAACCCTAACTTTCAACCCTAACTTTCAACCCTAACTCTTCTCTGATTGGTTAGTACCCAAATGAGTCACATACCTAAATTTTCGTATTCCCCTATAACCCTGGGCCAAACAAAAATAGAAAAATAATCCTAAGTGTCAACCCTAACTTTCAACCCTAACTTTCAACCCTAACTTTCAACCCTAACTCTTCTCTGATTGGTTAGTACCCAAATGAGTCACATACCTAAATTTTCGTATTCCCCTATAACCCTGGGCCAAACAAAAATAGAAAAATAATCCTAAGTGTCAACCCTAACTTTCAACCCTAACTTTCAACCCTAACTTTCAACCCTAACTCTTCTCTGATTGGTTAGTACCCAAATGAGTCACATACCTAAATTTTCGTATTCCCCTATAACCCTGGGCCAAACAAAAATAGAAAAATAATCCTAAGTGTCAACCCTAACTTTCAACCCTAACTTTCAACCCTAACTTTCAACCCTAACTCTTCTCTGATTGGTTAGTACCCAAATGAGTCACATACCTAAATTTTCGTATTCCCCTATAACCCTAACCCTAACCCTAACCCTAACCCTAACCCTAACCCTAACCCTAACCCTAATAGAAAAATAATCCTAAGTGTCAACCCTAACTTTCAACCCTAACTTTCAACCCTAACTTTCAACCCTAACTTTCAACCCTAACTCTTCTCTGATTGGTTAGTACCCAAATGAGTCACATACCTAAATTTTCGTATTCCCCTATAACCCTGGGCCAAACAAAAATAGAAAAATAATCCTAAGTGTCAACCCTAACTTTCAACCCTAACTTTCAACCCTAACTCTTCTCTGATTGGTTAGTACCCAAATGAGTCACATACCTAAATTTTCGTATTCCCCTATAACCCTAACCCTAACCCTAACCCTAACCCTAACCCTAACCCTAACCCTAACCCTAACCCTAACCCTAACCCTAACCCTAACCCTAACCCTAACCCTAACCCTAACCCTAACCCTAACTTTCAACCCTAACTCTTCTCTGATTGGTTAGTACCCAAATGAGTCACATACCTAAATTTTCGTATTCCCCTATAACCCTGGGCCAAACAAAAATAGAAAAATAATCCTAAGTGTCAACCCTAACTTTCAACCCTAACTTTCAACCCTAACTTTCAACCCTAACTTTCAACCCTAACTCTTCTCTGATTGGTTAGTACCCAAATGAGTCACATACCTAAATTTTCGTATTCCCCTATAACCCTGGGCCAAACAAAAATAGAAAAATAATCCTAAGTGTCAACCCTAACTTTCAACCCTAACTTTCAACCCTAACTTTCAACCCTAACTTTCAACCCTAACTCTTCTCTGATTGGTTAGTACCCAAATGAGTCACATACCTAAATTTTCGTATTCCCCTATAACCCTGGGCCAAACAAAAATAGAAAAATAATCCTAAGTGTCAACCCTAACTTTCAACCCTAACTTTCAACCCTAACTTTCAACCCTAACTCTTCTCTGATTGGTTAGTACCCAAATGAGTCACATACCTAAATTTTCGTATTCCCCTATAACCCTGGGCCAAACAAAAATAGAAAAATAATCCTAAGTGTCAACCCTAACTTTCAACCCTAACTTTCAACCCTAACTTTCAACCCTAACTTTCAACCCTAACTTTCAACCCTAACTCTTCTCTGATTGGTTAGTACCCAAATGAGTCACATACCTAAATTTTCGTATTCCCCTATAACCCTGGGCCAAACAAAAATAGAAAAATAATCCTAAGTGTCAACCCTAACTTTCAACCCTAACTTTCAACCCTAACTCTTCTCTGATTGGTTAGTACCCAAATGAGTCACATACCTAAATTTTCGTATTCCCCTATAACCCTGGGCCAAACAAAAATAGAAAAATAATCCTAAGTGTCAACCCTAACTTTCAACCCTAACTTTCAACCCTAACTTTCAACCCTAACTCTTCTCTGATTGGTTAGTACCCAAATGAGTCACATACCTAAATTTTCGTATTCCCCTATAACCCTGGGCCAAACAAAAATAGAAAAATAATCCTAAGTGTCAACCCTAACTTTCAACCCTAACTTTCAACCCTAACTTTCAACCCTAACTTTCAACCCTAACTCTTCTCTGATTGGTTAGTACCCAAATGAGTCACATACCTAAATTTTCGTATTCCCCTATAACCCTGGGCCAAACAAAAATAGAAAAATAATCCTAAGTGTCAACCCTAACTTTCAACCCTAACTTTCAACCCTAACTTTCAACCCTAACTCTTCTCTGATTGGTTAGTACCCAAATGAGTCACATACCTAAATTTTCGTATTCCCCTATAACCCTGGGCCAAACAAAAATAGAAAAATAATCCTAAGTGTCAACCCTAACTTTCAACCCTAACTTTCAACCCTAACTTTCAACCCTAACTTTCAACCCTAACTCTTCTCTGATTGGTTAGTACCCAAATGAGTCACATACCTAAATTTTCGTATTCCCCTATAACCCTGGGCCAAACAAAAATAGAAAAATAATCCTAAGTGTCAACCCTAACTTTCAACCCTAACTTTCAACCCTAACTTTCAACCCTAACTTTCAACCCTAACTTTCAACCCTAACTCTTCTCTGATTGGTTAGTACCCAAATGAGTCACATACCTAAATTTTCGTATTCCCCTATAACCCTGGGCCAAACAAAAATAGAAAAATAATCCTAAGTGTCAACCCTAACTTTCAACCCTAACTTTCAACCCTAACTTTCAACCCTAACTCTTCTCTGATTGGTTAGTACCCAAATGAGTCACATACCTAAATTTTCGTATTCCCCTATAACCCTGGGCCAAACAAAAATAGAAAAATAATCCTAACTTTCAACCCTAACTTTCAACCCTAACTTTCAACCCTAACTTTCAACCCTAACTTTCAACCCTAACTTTCAACCCTAACTCTTCTCTGATTGGTTAGTACCCAAATGAGTCACATACCTAAATTTTCGTATTCCCCTATAACCCTGGGCCAAACAAAAATAGAAAAATAATCCTAAGTGTCAACCCTAACTTTCAACCCTAACTTTCAACCCTAACTTTCAACCCTAACTTTCAACCCTAACTCTTCTCTGATTGGTTAGTACCCAAATGAGTCACATACCTAAATTTTCGTATTCCCCTATAACCCTGGGCCAAACAAAAATAGAAAAATAATCCTAACTTTCAACCCTAACTTTCAACCCTAACTTTCAACCCTAACTTTCAACCCTAACTTTCAACCCTAACTCTTCTCTGATTGGTTAGTACCCAAATGAGTCACATACCTAAATTTTCGTATTCCCCTATAACCCTGGGCCAAACAAAAATAGAAAAATAATCCTAAGTGTCAACCCTAACTTTCAACCCTAACTTTCAACCCTAACTTTCAACCCTAACTTTCAACCCTAACTTTCAACCCTAACTCTTCTCTGATTGGTTAGTACCCAAATAAGTCACATACCTAAATTTTCGTATTCCCCTATAACCCTGGGCCAAACAAAAATAGAAAAATAATCCTAAGTGTCAACCCTAACTTTCAACCCTAACTTTCAACCCTAACTCTTCTCTGATTGGTTAGTACCCAAATGAGTCACATACCTAAATTTTCGTATTCCCCTATAACCCTGGGCCAAACAAAAATAGAAAAATAATCCTAAGTGTCAACCCTAACTTTCAACCCTAACTTTCAACCCTAACTTTCAACCCTAACTCTTCTCTGATTGGTTAGTACCCAAATGAGTCACATACCTAAATTTTCGTATTCCCCTATAACCCTAACCCTAACCCTAACCCTAACCCTAACCCTAACTTTCAACCCTAACTTTCAACCCTAACTCTTCTCTGATTGGTTAGTACCCAAATGAGTCACATACCTAAATTTTCGTATTCCCCTATAACCCTGGGCCAAACAAAAATAGAAAAATAATCCTAACTTTCAACCCTAACTTTCAACCCTAACTTTCAACCCTAACTTTCAACCCTAACTTTCAACCCTAACTCTTCTCTGATTGGTTAGTACCCAAATGAGTCACATACCTAAATTTTCGTATTCCCCTATAACCCTGGGCCAAACAAAAATAGAAAAATAATCCTAACTTTCAACCCTAACTTTCAACCCTAACTTTCAACCCTAACTTTCAACCCTAACTCTTCTCTGATTGGTTAGTACCCAAATGAGTCACATACCTAAATTTTCGTATTCCCCTATAACCCTGGGCCAAACAAAAATAGAAAAATAATCCTAAGTGTCAACCCTAACTTTCAACCCTAACTTTCAACCCTAACTTTCAACCCTAACTCTTCTCTGATTGGTTAGTACCCAAATGAGTCACATACCTAAATTTTCGTATTCCCCTATAACCCTGGGCCAAACAAAAATCGAAAAATAATCCTAACTTTCAACCCTAACTTTCAACCCTAACTTTCAACCCTAACTTTCAACCCTAACTTTCAACCCTAACTCTTCTCTGATTGGTTAGTACTCAAATGAGTCACATACCTAAATTTTCGTATTCCCCTATAACCCTGGGCCAAACAAAAATAGAAAAATAATCCTAACTTTCAACCCTAACTTTCAACCCTAACTTTCAACCCTAACTCTTCTCTGATTGGTTAGTACCCAAATGAGTCACATACCTAAATTTTCGTATTCCCCTATAACCCTGGGCCAAACAAAAATAGAAAAATAATCCTAAGTGTCAACCCTAACTTTCAACCCTAACTTTCAACCCTAACTTTCAACCCTAACTCTTCTCTGATTGGTTAGTACCCAAATGAGTCACATACCTAAATTTCGTATTCTCCTATAACCCTGGGCCAAACAAAAATAGAAAAATAATCCTAACTTTCAACCCTAACTTTCAACCCTAACTTTCAACCCTAACTTTCAACCCTAACTCTTCTCTGATTGGTTAGTACCCAAATGAGTCACATACCTAAATTTTCGTATTCCCCTATAACCCTGGGCCAAACAAAAATAGAAAAATAATCCTAAGTGTCAACCCTAACTTTCAACCCTAACTTTCAACCCTAACTTTCAACCCTAACTTTCAACCCTAACTCTTCTCTGATTGGTTAGTACCCAAATGAGTCACATACCTAAATTTTCGTATTCCCCTATAACCCTGGGCCAAACAAAAATAGAAAAATAATCCTAAGTGTCAACCCTAACTTTCAACCCTAACTTTCAACCCTAACTTTCAACCCTAACTTTCAACCCTAACTTTCAACCCTAACTTTCAACCCTAACTCTTCTCTGATTGGTTAGTACCCAAATGAGTCACATACCTAAATTTTCGTATTCCCCTATAACCCTGGGCCAAACAAAAATAGAAAAATAATCCTAACTTTCAACCCTAACTTTCAACCCTAACTTTCAACCCTAACTTTCAACCCTAACTCTTCTCTGATTGGTTAGTACCCAAATGAGTCACATACCTAAATTTTCGTATTCCCCTATAACCCTAACCCTAACCCTAACCCTAACCCTAACCCTAACCCTAACCCTAACCCTGGGCCAAACAAAAATAGAAAAATAATCCTAAGTGTCAACCCTAACTTTCAACCCTAACTTTCAACCCTAACTTTCAACCCTAACTTTCAACCCTAACTTTCAACCCTAACTCTTCTCTGATTGGTTAGTACCCAAATGAGTCACATACCTAAATTTTCGTATTCCCCTATAACCCAAACCCTAACCCTAACCCTAACCCAACCCTAACTTTCAACCCTAACTTTCAACCCTAACTTTCAACCCTAACTCTTCTCTGATTGGTTAGTACCCAAATGAGTCACATACCTAAATTTTCGTATTCCCCTATAACCCTGGGCCAAACAAAAATAGAAAAATAATCCTAAGTGTCAACCCTAACTTTCAACCCTAACTTTCAACCCTAACTTTCAACCCTAACTTTCAACCCTAACTTTCAACCCTAACTTTCAACCCTAACTTTCAACCCTAACTCTTCTCTGATTGGTTAGTACCCAAATGAGTCACATACCTAAATTTTCGTATTCCCCTATAACCCTGGGCCAAACAAAAATAGAAAAATAATCCTAAGTGTCAACCCTAACTTTCAACCCTAACTTTCAACCCTAACTTTCAACCCTAACTTTCAACCCTAACTCTTCTCTGATTGGTTAGTACCCAAATGAGTCACATACCTAAATTTTCGTATTCCCCTATAACCCTGGGCCAAACAAAAATAGAAAAATAATCCTAAGTGTCAACCCTAACTTTCAACCCTAACTTTCAACCCTAACTTTCAACCCTAACTCTTCTCTGATTGGTTAGTACCCAAATGAGTCACATACCTAAATTTTCGTATTCCCCTATAACCCTGGGCCAAACAAAAATAGAAAAATAATCCTAAGTGTCAACCCTAACTTTCAACCCTAACTTTCAACCCTAACTTTCAACCCTAACTTTCAACCCTAACTCTTCTCTGATTGGTTAGTACCCAAATGAGTCACATACCTAAATTTTCGTATTCCCCTATAACCCTGGGCCAAACAAAAATAGAAAAATAATCCTAAGTGTCAACCCTAACTTTCAACCCTAACTTTCAACCCTAACTTTCAACCCTAACTTTCAACCCTAACTTTCAACCCTAACTCTTCTCTGATTGGTTAGTACCCAAATGAGTCACATACCTAAATTTTCGTATTCCCCTATAACCCTGGGCCAAACAAAAATAGAAAAATAATCCTAAGTGTCAACCCTAACTTTCAACCCTAACTTTCAACCCTAACTTTCAACCCTAACTTTCAACCCTAACTTTCAACCCTAACTCTTCTCTGATTGGTTAGTACCCAAATGAGTCACATACCTAAATTTTCGTATTCCCCTATAACCCTAACCCTAACCCTAACCCTAACCCTAACCCTAACCCTAACCCTAACCCTAACCCTAACCCTAACCCTAATACGCCAGCAGAAATCTTGGGGCCCAGGACAAATGCAAGGATCAGGCCCCCCTCCCTACCCCATAGCACACCTACCATGACATTTTTTTTAGGGCACAACTTTTACTCAAATGGTAGTGTTGCAAGGCCTATTTCACACCTCGCAAACCCCCCCATTTTACACTTTTTTATATTTTTATATATATATAAAAAGAGAGAGAGAGAGAGAGAGACAATCAAGTGGTTTCTTCTTCTCTTAGCCAAAGACGTACTACTCTATGTTCCTTTTCTCATTCTCCTATTTTTGTACCTTGGTATAATTGTATATACATACTTCACAGCATATGTTCCACCAAAGTAACTACGTCAGCGATGACAGCGACCAACAGTGGCACTACTGTGTTTAGGGTTCTACAGTGCACAGCCACCCTACACTACCCATCTGGTATTTCCACAGCCCAGATAGTTGAACAAACTGGCTGCGGTCCATATTACCTCTGACTCCAGCAATGCTTGGACAGTTTCCCCTATATCTTTCTGCTCAATTTATTGGATACATAGCTTTGGATATATTTCAGCATTCTATGACACTCAGGATAGCGCTCATGATGTCATCAACAACCAGGGGACTCCCAATAGTTGCTATTATGTGATCAATTTTTACTGCACGCAGTCCTGAGTATACTATCAGCTTTGCCACAGTTGAGAGTCTGGCACATTTCTCTGCTGTACAAATGTGTCAGAGAACACATCCAGGCATTCAGTATACATCCCAGTTAGGCAGCGCTTATAGTAAGTGCGACGCGACGGGAGTAACGCTGGCGACTCAAAATTTGGAGCTGGGGAAATCAGATTTTTCAGAGGCTGTCGCCACATGTGACAGCCTCTGAACCAATCAATGCCCATGTCGCCAGCGACATCCCCGAAAGTTAAATTATAACTTTCGCAGGTGACGTCACCCGTCACTTCGCCAGTCGCGTTGCTGGCACTATAAGCATGACCTAGGGGAGGGCCCAGGAGACTCCCATACAACTCTGGAGAGTTTCTCTTAATTAAGGTAACTTTCCACTATGTGTCCTGTTCACAGCAATGCAGTACTAACTACATTTAAGCATGTCTGTAAGATACAAAAGTTAACCCATCATGCACCTTGGCCTAGGGAGGATTTGTTCCTATAAAGTACACCCAGTTTGGCAATGATTTTGGATGTCAGATTATCAATATGCAACTCAAATTTTAAATGGGAGTGAAACCAAATGCCAAGATATTTAAAATTAGTGACACTTTAGTTGGCTTCAATTAATTACTGCATTTATAAAATTCTGCAGAGCATCTAGTAACCTTGTAATATTAAAAGATGGCAGCCTTGGTATGTTATGCCTCTTTTTTCCTGTACACCGCAAAGGATTTTGTGGCCTATTCTAGTAACTCTGAAGTGAGGCAAACCACTTCTAAATAGCTCTCTTTATGTGAATTGGCCTACTTTGCTATGCTGTAAGCCAGGCCTGCACAGTTCCAGTCCTCGAGAGCCGCAAACAGGCCAGGTTTTCAGGATACCCTAACCCTAACTTCTTTCACTGCAGCCATTGTAACCAGACACTGCTAATGGAGGGTATGATACATTCTCTACCACTGAAAGAATATACATCTCAGTGGTAGACGGCTGATAAGAAGCTGTTTCAGTCTGGTTCTGCCAATTCGATCGGTTTAAAAAATCCTCCATTTTCAGGTCTATGTATGTTGATCTGATTTCTTAGGCTTTCAAGACGTTATAGCAGTCCTGTTTTTAGTGCTCATTCTCTCCCCCTTTATCTCTCAACTTTTCTCTCTCCCTTTATCACTCACTCCCCCTTTATCTCCTTCTATATGACCCTTGCCTCACTTCCCCTGACTCAAACTAATCAATCTTTAATCACCTCTCTCTACCTCTTCTCCCTCTCCCACTCCCTTCTCGCTCCCTTCTCTCTCACTCTCCCTTCTCTCCATTTTTTCACTCGGACTCCCACTGGTATTAGTATCTCAGATTTATTTTGATTTTTGGTGTGCAACATTTTTCCACATTACATAGCACTTGTGAGCAAGACATCCAGTCCAGCCACGGCTGATGGGACACTGTTCTTTCACTGATCGCTATATCTGAGCTATTGGGAAACAATTTTAAACACTATTACATTCTCTGCTCTTTCTCTCAGCTGCTATCTCGGTCATTGTGCCCAGCATATGGCGTCATCAGGCATATTAATGCTTCCAACATCCCAGGAGAAAATGGTTATATTGTTTTGAACAAGGGGCCTATTTCTGATGACTTATTCCTGCATTAGTAATATGTGTCATATATCTTGGCTCAATCAGAGGCTTGGTTGAAAACTGAGCCCCTGATGGAACCACATGTGCTTAAGGTGGGATATCCTGAAAACCTGACCTGTTGGACAGGCTTGAGTACTGGAGTTGAGAACCCCTGTTCAAACATTTATCTTCCTACCAGTACATAGGTAATTTCAAGAAATTAAACAAAAAAAGGTAGAAAAACTTTAAACAGCAAAATAACCATACAGTAACTTGTAAACCTTGAGAAATGCATCTTAATAGGGTCATGTCACACTGAAAATATAGTATTCCCAGGTTTAACCCTTGCATTCATCAGCCAGATATGTTGAGTCTTTAAGTTGCATTCATTGTTTTGAAATAGACTTGGTATTTTATGTCTCTTTTTTCCTGTACACCGTAAAGGATTTTGCGGCCTAGTCTAGAAACTCTGAAGTGAGACAAATCACTTCGAAAGAGCACTCTACAGTAGATGCGAATTGGCATGGTTTGCTATGCTGCAAGCCCTTCTCGCATGTCCAATCTGTATCTAAAAAGGCTTTGTACGAAGCTGTTTCAGTCTGGTTCTGCCAATTCGATCGGTTTTAAAAAATCCTTCATTTTCAGTGTATGTTGATCTGATTTCTTAGGCTTTAAAAACATTAAAGCAGTCCTGTTTTAAGAGCTCATTCTCTCCCCCTTTCTCTCTCCCTTTATCACTCACTCCCCCTTTATCTCTCTCGATATGACCCTTGCCTTACTTCCCCGACTAAAACTGCCCCCGCTTTAAACACCACTCTTTACCTCTGCTCTCTCTCCCTCTCCCTTCTCTCTCCCTCTCCCTTCTCTCTCATTTTCCCTTCTATCTCACATTCCCTTCTCTCTCACTTTCCCTTCTCTCCATTTTTTCACCCTGACTCCCACTCTATTTCTTTCACTCAACCCGTCTCTTGCTCTCACACATACTCCCAAAGAGTAACCCTAGAAAATACAAGAGATATCTAGAAATCTAATTGCAAGGTAATAAGTCACATTAAGTGAAATGCACAATGGAATAGTCCCCCCCTTTTTTTAAAAAAACGGTAGATTCCTTACATTTTAGCTATTTGCACTTCTATATTTGTAACACTGGTAATTGCTATAATAACACTGTTACTTTTTTTTAGTTTGTACATGCACACACACACAATTAAATGACCTACTGTATCTCAGTACCTCAGATAGACACAGACACACACACACGCCTATGCAGTAAGCGTTCATAAGCCACTTATCAAGCACTTAATGCCTACTGCTATTCAGTAAGCAGTGATAGTGGGTGATAAGGCGGGAAGGTTGGAAGAGATCACGTGCCACTACATGGGTATTCTGAAGTATACACAGCGTGAAGTGTTCGAATAAAGGCCGCTGCTGCTGCAGCTGTACATTCATATGTGCAATAATGAAAGAAAAATCAATGGCGTCTATCCTCATACAATGAGTTTTGGATTCAAATAAGGCATTTCATAGCACAAGGAGAAAAACATATTAGTTAGTAATTTTGCATTTAAAATGGGAAATGCTCAATAATATAATAATATAATTTATAATAATATAATATAGGTCCCTGCCCCATGGAGCTTACAATCTATGTTTTTGGTGCCTGAGGCACAGGGAGATAAAGTGACTTGCCCAAGGTCACAAGGATCTGACACCAGGAATTGAACCAGGCCCCAGGCTTCAAACTCTCAGTGCCACTCAGTGTCTTTTACTCACTGAGCCACTCCCTCTCCACAAGAGTGCAAGAGTGCAAGAGTGCAAGAGTGCAAGAGTGCAAGAGTGCAAGAAAGCAAGAAAGAAAGAAAGAAAGAAAGCAACTGTCTATACTTCCTAATGTGTGGATTCAGAACCACAAACATGAAAAAATATATAATTAAGCAATAATTAAGAGCGGAGAGAAAAATACTAAAATAATTCAGTCAATTCATAGTGAATTAAAAGAAATTAGAGAATTAGTACATGTAAAATATTTTTATTTGTTAAGAATAGATTGATTTAAGATGACACACACACATACACACACACACACACACACACACAATTAAATGACATATCCCTGGACCTCAGACACACACACTGACATTACAATAAGCAGAATAGATACATTTAGTTTTTGTTACAATTTGTCTCACTCCCAGTTGTAAGACATCAATCATTGTAAACTCTTGAACTCCAGGATGAGTTTGCAGCAAAGCTTCATGGGCACTGTAGTTTTTTTGTCTGCTACAAATTCTCTAATTGGTCACTGATCATGTGATGTCAGATGGGCCTGGGCTTTAATTCAAAGTGTTTAACCGAGTGGTGTGTGTCTCAAATACAGTAAGTTGCTTTATTTTTTTATCTCTGGGAATCTTCTGTGATTAAAGAGGGTCTGTTACTGAAAAAGCACAAAGCTGCTGATTACTTTCTGTTTAATAGAGAAATATTCATAAGGTATCAGTGTTTATTTGAGATGTGTCTGTACCTGAAAGGCTCAACCACCCCTGTTTGTGGGGCTCTTGTGTATGAAATAGCCCAGAGCAACTACCCCTAGAGATAATATACACACATACACACCCACATACTGTAATGTGTGTGTGTGTGTGTGTGTGTGTGTGTGTGTGTGTGTGTGTGTGTGTGTGTGTATATATATCCACTTTTTATTGTCTCTATAAGAGTTCTGATAAAGATTGTAAATACTGTAAATGTTTATCAGTTGATCAAAAAAGATTTGATCAGAAGAGTTGCCCTGTAAATTATCTATTCAGAGCAGCAATACCAGTATATATGTTAGACAGTGATTGTGGTTTGAATGGTGAATTTTGCAAGTATCTATCTGCGAGTTAATAACATACAAAACATTTACAGACCTGCTGTTATTACTCTGTGAGTTATGATATGATCTCAAACTGTGATTTTTGCCAACATTTGTTTGCTAGCTAGCCACATACAAATCAATTACAGACCTGCTGTTATTACTCTGAGAGTCATGATATGATGATATATGGCAAGAGATCCAAATAATCCTCATCCTATTTACATATCAGCCACAAAAAGGGATTTTTAATAATGTATATGTGTTTTTAATTATCTATGTAGAATTAATAAAATGTTATTATTTTCTGATATCCGCAGTGATTCTGGCCAACCTGACAGATCTGCAGTAATATACTGCAAGACCAATTTGTTTGCTAGCTAGCCACATGCAAATCAATTACAGACCTGCTGTTATTACTCTGAGAGTCATGATATGATGATATATGACAATAGATTCAAATAATCCTCATCCTATTTACATATCAGCCACAAAAAGGGATTTTTAATAATGTATATGTGTTTTTAATTATCTATGTAGAATTAATAAAATTTTATTATTTTCTGATATCCGCAGTGATTCTGGCCAACCTGACAGATCTGCAGTAATATACTGCAAGACCAATTTGTTTGCTAGCTAGCCACATACAAATCAATTACAGACCTGCTGTTATTACTCTGAGAGTCATGATATGATGATATATGGCAATAGATCCAAATAATCCTCATCCTATTTACATATCAGCCACAAAAAGGGATTTTTAATCATGTATATGTGTTTTTAATTATCTATGTAGAATTAATAACATTTTATTATTTTCTGATATCCGCAGTGATTCTGGCCAACCTGACAGATCTGCAGTAATATACTGCAAGACCAATTTGTTTGCTAGCTAGCCACATACAAATCAATTACAGACCTGCTGTTATTACTCTGAGAGTCATGATATGATGATATATGGCAATAGATCCAAATAATCCTCATCCTATTTACATATCAACCACAAAAAGGGATTTTTAATCATGTATATGTGTTTTTAATTATCTATGTAGAATTAATAAAATTTTATTATTTTCTGATATCCGCAGTGATTCTGGCCAACCTGACAGATCTGCAGTAATATACTGCAAGACCAATTTGTTTGCTAGCTAGCCACATACAAATCAATTACAGACCTGCTGTTATTACTCTGAGAGTCATGATATGATGATATATGGCAATAGATCCAAATAATCCTCATCCTATTTACATATCAGCCACAAAAAGGGATTTTTAATCATGTATATGTGTTTTTAATTATCTATGTAGAATTAATAAAATTTTATTATTTTCTGATATCCGCAGTGATTCTGGCCAACCTGACAGATCTGCAGTAATATACTGCAAGACCAATTTGTTTGCTAGCTAGCCACATACAGTAGCGACATTGCTTATTGAAGCAAAAGCCGCCGGCTCCATGCGGCTGGGAAGCGGGTAGCCGCGGCGCGTGGCGGCGCACTGTGACGTCACAGTAACATGCGCGCCCGTCTTCCCCGTCTTCCCCAGGCTTCCCCGACACCCCTGGAGATCAAATGAAGGTAAGCGGGGGTGCGGGGAAGCAGAGGGGCAGAGCAGGAGCCGGGTACGGTGTCGGGAAGGGAGGTAAATTGCGCGCGAAGTGGAGGGGGGGTGCGTGGGGGAAACGCGGCGGCGCGCGGTTGTTACTGGCGGCAGCTGGGGTAGATCTCGGCGTGCCGTCGTGATTTAGTGCAATAAACAATGTCGGTGCTGTACAAATCAATTACAGACCTGCTGTTATTACTCTGAGAGTCATGATATGATGATATATGGCAATAGATCCAAATAATCCTCATCCTATTTACATATCAGCCACAAAAAGGGATTTTTAATCATGTATATGTGTTTTTAATTATCTATGTAGAATTAATAAAATTTTATTATTTTCTGATATCCGCAGTGATTCTGGCCAACCTGACAGATCTGCAGTAATATACTGCAAGACCAATTGTTGTCTACCTTTACCATACGAATGACAATAGAGTGCTGTATATAAGGGGAACTCTTCTGATCAAATCTTTTTTGATCAACACTGATAAACATTATATCTATACCCCTTGAGCACCTGTCGTTTGATCCTATATACCTATTCATAACGGTGATTGCGGTCACATTCACGTACTTTAAATACTGTACATGTTAATTTTTCTTTGGTTTGAAATATGGTATTCATTGGTTTATCATCAACCAGCCCTGTTTGTGGGTGGCTCTTTGCATAGTTCTGTGTATTCTCTGTGTTTTTTCTGTTAAGTTTGCTGAGTAACCTTGTGATATAAAGAGATGGCAGCCTTAGTTTGTTATGCCTCTTTTTTTCCCTGTAAATCTCAATGGCTTTTGCGGCCTATCCTAGCCACTCTGAAGTGAGACAAACCGCTTCTAAAGAGTACTCTAGATGCAAATGTAAATAAAAAGTATAATAGAATTTGAACACATGGCTGCTCAACTCAAGTCCTTAAGCCACGAAACATGTCTGAATTTCAGGATTTTCCAGCTTCAGCACAAGTGGCTCAAACAGAGGCTTGTTTGAAGACAGAGACCCTGATTGAGCCACCTGTGCTGAAGCAGGGACTGATTAAAGCATCTGTGTTGAAGCTTGGATATCCTGAACACCTGACCTCCCTTCTCTCTCTCCCTTTCCCTTCTCTCTCTTTCCATTCTCAACCTCTCCCTTCTCTCTCCTCTCTCCCTCTCCCTTCTCTCTCCTCTCTCCCTCTCCCTTCTCTCTCCTCTCGCCCTTCTCTCTCCTCTCTCTCTCTCTCGCCCTTCTCTCTCCTCTCTCTCTCTCGCCCTTCTCTCTCCTCTCTCTCTCTCGCGCTTCTCTCTCCTCTCTCTCTCGCCCTTCTCTCTCCTCTCTCTCTCTCGCCCTTCTCTCTCCTCTCTCTCTCTCGCCCTTCTCTCTCCTCTCTCTCTCTCGCCCTTCTCTCTCCTCTCTCTCTCTCGCCCTTCTCTCTCCTCTCTCTCTCTCGCCCTTCTCTCTCCTCTCTCTCTCTCGCCCTTCTCTCTCCTCTCTCTCTCTCGCCCTTCTCTCTCCTCTCTCTCTCTCGCCCTTCTCTCCTCTCTCTCTCTCGCCCTTCTCTCTCCTCTCTCTCTCTCTCTCGCCCTTCTCTCTCCTCTCTCTCTCTCGCCCTTCTCTCTCCTCTCTCTCTCTCTCTCTCTCGCCCTTCTCTCTCCTCTCTCTCTCTCTCTCTCTCTCTCGCCCTTCTCTCTCCTCTCTCTCTCTCTCTCGCCCTTCTCTCTCCTCTCTCTCTCTCTCTCTCTCGCCCTTCTCTCTCCTCTCTCTCTCTCGCCCTTCTCTCCTCCTCTCTCTCTCTCGCCCTTCTCTCTCCTCTCTCTCTCTCGCCCTTCTCTCTCCTCTCTCTCTCTCGCCCTTCTCTCTCCTCTCTCTCTCTCGCCTTCTCTCTCCTCTCTCTCTCTCGCCCTTCTCTCTCCTCTCTCTCTCTCGCCCTTCTCTCTCCTCTCTCTCTCTCGCCCTTCTCTCTCCTCTCTCTCTCTCGCCCTTCTCTCTCCTCTCTCTCTCATCGCCCTTCTCTCTCCTCTCTCTCTCTCGCCCTTCTCTCTCTCTCTCTCTCTCTCTCGCCTTCTCTCTCCTCTCTCTCTCTCTCTCGCCCTTCTCTCTCCTCTCTCTCTCTCTCTCGCCCTTCTCTCTCCTCTCTCTCTCTCTCGCCCTTCTCTCTCCTCTCTCTCTCTCTCTCCGCCCTTCTCTCTCCTCTCTCTCTCTCTCTCGCCCTTCTCTCTCCCTCTCTCTCTCTCTCGCCCTTCTCTCTCCTCTCTCTCTCTCTCGCCTTCTCTCTCCTCTCTCTCTCTCTCTCGCCCTTCTCTCTCCTCTCTCTCTCTCTCTCGCCCTTCTCTCTCCTCTCTCTCTCTCTCTCGCCCTTCTCCTCTCTCTCTCTCGCCCTTCTCTCCTCTCTCTCTCGCCCTTCTCTCTCCTCTCTCTCTCTCTCGCCCTTCTCTCTCCTCTCTCTCTCTCTCGCCCTTCTCTCTCCTCTCTCTCTCTCTCGCTCTCTCTCTCTCGCCCTTCTCTCTCCTCTCTCTCTCTCGCCCTTCTCTCTCCTCTCTCTCTCTCGCCCTTCTCTCTCCTCTCTCTCTCTCGCCCTTCTCTCTCCTCTCTCTCTCTCGCCCTTCTCTCTCTCCTCTCTCTCTCGCCCTTCTCTCTCTCCTCTCT
>NW_027455171.1:0-43413 GCF_040206685.1 Ascaphus truei
GCAATGCGGGTGTTCCCCCTTCTCTCCCTGTCCCCGCGTCCCGCGCGGGGCAGGAGATTACAGTCGGGGTGTTCCCCCTTCTCGCCCTGTCCCGGCATCTCCGGGTTGGAGATGGTCACGGGGAGGGGGGAGGGTGGTGTGTGGCGAGCGTGGCAGTGGTGGTGCTCGGTCCTGCTGCTTACCTCTTCCCCTGTCGTGTGTGTATATGCATGTGTGTGTGTGTGTGTATATATGTGAGAGTGTGTGTATATATGTGGGAGTGTGTGTATATATGTGGGAGTGTGTGTATATATGTGGGAGTGGGAGTGTGTGTGTATGTGGGAGTGTGTGTGTGTATGTGGAGTGAGTGTGTGTGTGTATGTGGGAGTGAGTGTGTGTGTATGTGGGAGTGAGTGTGTGTGTGTATGTGGGAGGGTGTGTGTGTGTATGTGGGAGGGTGTGTGTGTGTGTGTATATATGTAACGGGTTTCCCCCCCCCCCAATCTCACATTGGCCCGGGTAGTCTAACCAGTCCCCATTACGTGTTCGTGTCTGGTGGTGCACCTGTAGGCAACAGGGCTCCTGAGTCTCCCGCTTGATGGTATTAGGGGATGTCATCCAGACAGGCAGCTGAGGTAGTGTGTGCGAGTCCTACCTATATCCAGTGCAGCGCCTCCACCTCATCAGGATCTGTGCTTCCGCAGGGAGATGGTCCTGGTGAGGAACTCCTTCTTGGTGGTGCCATCCACTGCTGAGTAACTTCACACTCACACAGTGGAGGTATATTCGAACAGGGCATCTTTATTGATGGTTGGTATGGGCAAGCTGCCCCTCACAGATAACAGCTCAGCCACTCATCTCCTTGCAGCACTCCATTAGGAAGGTCCCTTACCCTAATAGATCTGCTTTCCACCTCTACTCTTAAAGAGATTCCCCAGCTTCTCTGGCTGCTGTAAGCTCCTCTCTTGAGCTGCTTTGTCTCTCTCAGCTCCTCTAACTCTTCTGCGTATGCTCACCGACTCACAGCTAGCAGGAGACACTGCAACATTGTTGCAGACCTTCACGTGCCTCTCACTGAACAGAACAGCACAACAACAGGAAACTGAACTCCTAACTTTAGGCAGTGCTGTGTCTTATATCACCCCCCCAGAGAACAAACCTGCTCTGTATCACTAAGTGGGAACACACTGCATGTTGTCACTTCCTTTGGGGACATATGACACCTCACCAGGGTGTGAGGGCAAACCTCATGATTGATGCTGGCAATCCTGCATACTTACCAGGTTTACTGCCAACATAAGAAAGAGATATGTACACCAATCTTAGACATGGCTACATTCTCCCCCTGGTGGAACCCCAACGTCCTCGCTTGGGACCTAAATTTGCGGAACCTTCCTTCAGGTAGCACTGCAAAACATAACAACACATTATTAGATACATCCTAACGTAGATGCGTAACAACTAGGATTACCCCCTGCTGTAGTATCCATTACTGGTACCCCTATACCCTCTTAAGGTGGCTTGCGTACAGCATGGTCCACTGGGCTAAGAGCATCAAGGCGGTAACACTCTGGGTGACATACTGGACACCCACAATCAGCCCATAATTCTGGCATGGATGCTAATGGAATGAAAGGATCATGCCCATACACCTCCCTAATGCATCTCCTGGAGATGTAGCATATCCCCCCTTGACTACACCACTTCTCGTCTAACCCGCCAGGATCCCAATTTTCTGCATCAAGGGAACCCATTTCTAACGTAAGTTCACCCTCCCAGAAATGGTGAAAATTATGTACCCAATTTTGGCGATCCCTAATAACTCTTCCTGACAGTGAGGGCACATAGGGGGCTCCCCGGGCAATAGGCACCATATGAGCAACATTACCCAAATCCCCAGATGAAACTCCCAAAGTTCCTGGAGACCCAAAATTTGACCCAATGCTCTTAGAATCACACCCCACCATAACAGTACGATTGTCATCATCAGTGCAGTATAACATTCTTTGCATAGCCATTTCCCTCCCCGATCCCTCATCGTATGTAAAGCACTCGCCCCAGTCCAAGTTTTCCCCAGTCCATTCTTCAGAAGTAGCTCGGGACTCCCCAGACAACCCTTGGCTAAACTGGGACCCATAGGAAAAAGTGACAGGGGCAGGGATTTTAACTATGGCCGGGGGTTGAGCATAGGGAAACACTGCCGGCATACGCGGGGCTACGACCCGCAACTTCTCGCTACCTTGCCCGGTACCATCGGACTGGCACTCCGGTTCATCCGTGTCATTGTTCCCAGGCTTCCGCAGGGCCTGCTGGCTCTTCTCGGACCCAGGCAACCTGGTACAGCTGCTTGGCCGAGAGGACACGGCCCTCTCGCTGGACGCGCCGCCATCTTGCGTTGGGTTCCCAACCGGAACCTCTTCCTCCAGAACGACATCCACCGTCGTAAGTGATGGTTCTGCTCTCTGCTCCGTTCGGGCCTGGACTAGGCCCGTCTCCGCCGTTGCCACCACCGGCACCTGTGGAGGGTAAGGATGTATCTCACCGCTCCGTCGGCTCGGGATGGAATCTTCTCCTCCTTCCGCGCTGTAAGTCACCACGGCCGTGGGACTCCGCCTCTCGGGTTGGTTCTGCACCGGCAACACGAGACTACGCTCCGTCGCGACACAGGTAAGTGCCGGTTCTTTCACCGCACCGCTGTAGTGTTCCGCCGGTAGGCGCATCACCACCGACGAGACTTCCACCTCTTCCTCGGAGGATATCACGATCGGATCCTCCGCAAGGTAGTCACCGGGTTCTTCTGCGATACAACCAGTGGTTGTTGGTACGAAGCTGGCGTGCTCCGGTACCTCCACTGCGGTCGCGCTCTTCTCCGCCGATGGTTCTTTCTGTTCCGTAGCCTGCAGCAGCACAGGCTCTAGGAACTGTGCCCCACAGCAGGCACACTTGGGACCCCAGGTCGGTTTGTCACCTGGGAATTCACACTGGTCACAAGCACATCTTATGCACCCCTCTCCATCCACCCAGGCCACCCGGTATTTTATGGGTAACCTAACATGGTTAAAGTCCATACCACCAGTCAGGTTCAATTTCTTTTGTAGACACGGGCACACCAGAAAGGATATTTTCCCCCCTTTGTATCGCCAGGCTCCATACAACTGCGGGTGTGCTTCTCTGCATTCTGTATTGTCTTTAGTATGAACAGCGGTTGCTGATCGCTGTTCACTGCGCTTGCTCCCCCTGGTGGACTGTAAAGGAGGGGCATGCTCTATTAGGGAGTGGTTCTGGCTCTGCGCTGAGTCACTCACATCACCGGGGAGGGGCTCTGAGTCCGTCACAGTCCCTGAGGGCGCGGCCACAGCTTTCGCGCCATACCTCCCCGCAGGGTGGGGTTTTTCTTTTGGCGCCAATCCCGGCCAACTTTCTGCAAGTTTAGCATTTGCAGCATTTTCTGCAACTGGCCCACGCGGTCTCCCAGGGAAGCGGGAACCGCCATTTTGGATCGCTCTGCCATCCATATTCGCAGCAGTTGCAACTTCATATTTCTCTAGCTCATCCACTAGCCTCCTCCAGGACAGGGGGTCACCCGCATCCAAGAGCACCGCATCTTGACCACGACAGGATGGTCAGGTATCGCTCCTCTCAGAAATTGATCACAAAAGTACACCTCCACCTCGGTGGCCTTAATACGATCCCCTTTTCGCATCTCCAGTAAGACTGCTCCAATCCGCAGGAGGAACTCAGATAGCTCCTCTCCGTCTTTCTGACGAAGACTGAAGTACCGCTTCATCAATTGTCCATGTCCTCTTCACACACAATGGACTGATTGAGCATTACTACTGACTCCAATGCCGTCGTCATTTTGATTGCTGTGTTTGTTCTGATTGTACATGGAGCTCCTCTCTGCGGGGCAGCTGCCATACCGATACAACAAACATGCCTTGTGCACCACCTTGTGTACCTAATGTAGATCTGACTCGTGTTTGCACTACCTCAGGCTAGGCTCACTCTTTCTGTGTCTGCTGTAACTACCTTCCTCCAGTCTGTGCTTCCTTCGGTAAGTGATCTGGAATGGACTAGAGTACTCTTCCATGCAGTACTTGGGCGTCTACCTACTGTTGGCTAGCCTAGTGCAGATCCTCTCCAGAATTCCTGACCACGTTAACAGGCTATCCCTTCAGGCATCCTACCCCTAGCGCTACCTCAAGGTGACTAGGACAGCTATAGCCCCCGGCTCCAGACTCACTAACCCCTTAGGTCAGTCTAGGGCGTGCTTTGCGAGGTTTTTCGTTCTCCTGACTACCCCTAGATTTTCCCTTTCCAGCACAGAGTGGCAGCAGACACCTCTCCCTGTTTCCTATTGCGTGCCTAGCAAAAGCCTGTCCTGTTAACAGGCATCTCAGCAGCGCCTCCAATTGTAACGGGTTTCCCCCCCCCCCCAATCTCACATTGGCCCGGGTAGTCTAACCAGTCCCCATTACGTGTTCGTGTCTGGTGGTGCACCTGTAGGCAACAGGGCTCCTGAGTCTCCCGCTTGATGGTATTAGGGGATGTCATCCAGACAGGCAGCTGAGGTAGTGTGTGCGAGTCCTACCTATATCCAGTGCAGCGCCTCCACCTCATCAGGATCTGTGCTTCCGCAGGGAGATGGTCCTGGTGAGGAACTCCTTCTTGGTGGTGCCATCCACTGTTGAGTAACTTCACACTCACACAGTGGAGGTATATTCGAACAGGGCATCTTTATTGATGGTTGGTATGGGCAAGCTGCCCCTCACAGATAACAGCTCAGCCACTCATCTCCTTGCAGCATTCCATTAGGAAGGTCCCTTCTCTAATAGATCTGCTTTCCACCTCTACTCTTAAAGAGATTCCCCAGCTTCTCTGGCTGCTGTAAGCTCCTCTCTTGAGCTGCTTTGTCTCTCTCAGCTCCTCTAACTCTTCTGCGTATGCTCACTGACTCACAGCTAGCAGGAGACACTGCAACATTGTTGCAGACCTTCACGTGCCTCTCACTGAACAGAACAGCACAACAACAGGAAACTGAACTCCTAACTTTAGGCAGTGCTGTGTCTTATATCACCCCCCCAGAGAACAAACCTGCTCTGTATCACTAAGTGGGAACACACTGCATGTTGTCACTTCCTTTGGGGACATATGACACCTCACCAGGGTGTGAGGGCAAACCTCATGATTGATGCTGGCAATCCTGCATACTTACCAGGTTTACTGCCAACATGAGAAAGAGATATGTACACCAATCTTAGACATGGCTACATATATGTGGGAGTGTGTGTGTGTGTATATATGTGGGAGGGTGTGTGTGTATATATGTGGGAGGGTGTGTGTGTGTATATATGTGGGAAGTGTATATATGTGGGAGTGTGTGTGTGTGTGTATATGTGGGAGTGTGTGTGTGTGTGTGTGTGTGTGTGTGTATATATGTGGGAGTGTGTGTGTGTGTGTGTGTGTGTATATATGTGGGAGTGTGTGTGTGTGTGTGTGTGTGTATATATGTGGGAGTGTGTGTGTGTGTGTGTGTGTGTATATATATGTGGGAGTGTGTGTGTGTGTGTATATATGTGGGAGTGTGTGTGTATATATGTGGGAGTGTGTGTGTGTATATATGTGGGAGTGTGTGTATATATGTGGGAGTGGGAGTGTGTGTGTGTGTATATGTGGGAGTGTGTGTGTATATGTGGGAGTGTGTGTGTATATGTGGGAGTGTGTGTGTATATGTGGGAGTGTGTGTGTATATGTGGGAGTGTGTGTGTATATGTGGGAGTGTGTGTATATATGTGGGAGTGTGTGTATATATGTGGGAGTGTGTGTATATATGTGGGTGTGTGTGTGTGTGTGTGTGTATATGGGAGAATGTGTATGTGTGTATGGGAGTATGTGTGTGGACACCAGAAGTACCCCCCCCCAATCAGTCACCCCTGCCCCGGTCAGTCAGTCACCCCTGTCCCGGTCAGTCAGTCACCCCTGCCCCCCTCTCTCTGGTCTCCCCCCGTCTCCCCTCTCTCTGGTCTACCCCTCTCTCTGGTCCCCCCTCTCTCTGGTCTCCCCCCCTCCCCCCCTCTCTCTGGTCTCCCCCCCTCCCCCCTCTCTCTGGTCTCCCCCCCCTCCCCCCTCTCTCTGGTCTCCCCCCTCCCCCCCTCTCTCTGGTCTCCCCCCCTCTCCCCTCTCTCTGGTCTCCCCCCCTCTCCCCTCTCTCTGGTCTCCCCCCTCTCCCCTCTCTCTGGTCTCCCCCTCTCTCTGATCTCCCCCCTCTCCCCTCTCTCTGGTCTCCCCCCTCTCCCCTCTCTCTGGTCTCCCCCCCTCTCCCCTCTCTCTGGTCTCCCCTCTCTCTGGTCTCCCCTCTCTCTGGTCTCCCCTCTCTCTGGTCTCCCCTCTCTCTGGTCTCCCTTCTCTCTGGTCTCCCCCCTCACTCTGGTCTCCCCCGTCTCCCCTCTCTCTGGTCTCTTTCTCTCCCTCTCTCTGGTCTCTTTCTCTCCCCTCTCTCTTTCTGTCTCCTTCTCTCTCCTGTCTCTTTTTCTCTCTCTCTCCTCTCTCTCTCTCTCCTCTCTCTCTCTTTCTTCTCTCTCTCTCCTCTCTCTCTTTCGTCTCTCTTCGTTCTCTTCTCTTTCTCTCTCCTCTCTCTCTTTCTTCTCTCTCTCTCCTCTCTCTCTCCTCTCTTCTCTCTCCTCCTCCTCTCTCTCCTCCTCTCTCTCTTCCTCTCTCTCTCTATTCCCCTCTCTCTCTCTCTCTATTCCTCCCTCTCTCTCTCTCTCTCTTCCTCTCTCTCTCTCTCTCTCTCTCTCTCTCTCTCTCTCTCTCTCTCTCTCTCTCTCTCTCTCTCTCTCTCTATTCCTCCCTCTCTCTCTATTCCTCTCTCTCTCTCTATTCCTCTCTCTCTCTCTCTCTACACCTCCGCACGTTACTATGGCTATGATGCCGCCTTTACTATTTATATGTGCTATGGCCTCACTTCTTTTCAAAATACGCACTTCTTTCCACCAGCCTCGTGTCTCCAACTCTATTCATATATCTCCATCTCTCCTTTCTTCATCACTTCTCAGTTCACATGAACTCCTTTCTTACCTGCGTCCTCTGACACCACACAGCTATATCCCCTGCACTAAAACACACCCCTGCAAATCATCCTCACACATTCATTCTCTTTCTTTCCATGGTTCTCCTCCTTACTTCTGGGGATATCTCTCCCAATCATGGTCCCTCTCTTATTTCTACATGCTCTCGTCCTCGCCTGCCAAATTCAACTTCTACTCCTTCTGGTTTCAACCCCTCCAACCTCATACCCATCCCCTGCCACCCTCCCTCCTCTCTCCCTTTCTCCTGTGCCCTTTGGAATGCTCGCTCCCTTTCTAACAAGTTCCTCTCTGTGCATGACTTCTTTCTCTCTCACTCTCTGCTCCTAGTTACTATAACTGAGACCTGGCTCACTCAGTCTGACTCTGCTCTGGAAGCTGCCCTCTCTTATGGTGGCCTCTGTCCCACACTCCGCGCCCTGATGGCAGGGGTGGAGGCGTGGGGCTCCTCTTCTCTCTGCCGTTACCGAACCCTTCCTATTCCCCACTATCATGCGTTTCCCTCCTTTTGAGGCTCACACTGTCCAGATCTTCTCTCCTCTCCCTGTCCATGTGGCGGTCATCTATCGCCCACCTACCTCTACTAATCCCCCTTCTGCCTTATCCTCCTCTCTTGATCTACATGCCCGGCTTTCTCTCTGCCGTCCTCGCCCTTCTAACCCTAGACCCTGGCTAAATTCCCACA
The DNA here is from genome assembly GCF_040206685.1 of Ascaphus truei. NCBI lineage: Eukaryota > Metazoa > Chordata > Amphibia > Anura > Ascaphidae > Ascaphus > Ascaphus truei. The sequence goes on from NW_027455171.1 coordinate 7,750, forward strand.
TGCAACAAAAGGCAGGGGTGCCCAATGCTCCGTCAAAATCCCACATGCGCATCCTGTGTTCCTCCACTCGTTCCTCTGAACGCCTCTGGAGGAAATCTCACACTCTCGCAGACTTCATTCACTGCAAATTTATGCTATCCTGTTTCAACTCAGTCCTCTCTCAGGCTAAACAAACCTAATTTTCTTCACTAATCAACACACACAAATCTAAACCACGCCGACTCTTCTCTGTCTTTGACTCTCTACTCAAACCACCCTCAGCTGCCTCTTCTTCTTCCTCCATCTCACCTCAGGACTTTGCTGACTATTTTAAGGAAAAGGTGGAAACCATACGTCAGAACATCCCCTCTGTTTCCTCCTCCCATCCCACACCGCTTCCGAACTCTCCTCCTGCCTTTCTTGACTCTTTTTCCACTGTCTCAGAGGAGGATGTGTCGCTGTTGTCGCTACCACTTGCCCTCTTGACCTCATTCCCTCCCATCTCCTAAAACCTCTTGTTCCTACTATAATCCCTACGCTCACACACATTTTTATCGCCTCACTCTACTCTGGTACCTTTCCCTCCTCCTTCAAACATGCAACAGTTATACCATTACTCAAAACGGCAAGCTTGACCCTACCTGTCCTTCTAACTATTGGCCTGTCTCCCTCCTGCCTTTTGCCTCTAAACTTCTTGAACGTCTTGTATTCTCTTGCTTACTCCATTTTCTCACCAACTATTCTCTCCTAGACCCATCACAATCTGGCTTCCGCACTGCTCACTCCACTGAAACAGCCCTCACTAAAATAACGAATGACCTCCATGCTGCCAAAGACAGAGGTCATTACACTCTGCTTATATTACTCGACCTCTCTGCAGCATTTGAACGTATCAGGAAAAGACTTGTAAAAGAGCATAGCGATTACCGGAGACGCAGTTCCTTCAATTACACACCTTACTTGGTCAAATTAAAAAAAGGTAAAAGACAGTATACTTTTTGATTATTAGATTTCAGTTGGTGTCCTCCTAATTTCTGTCACTATTCTGAGGTGGTGGGGATTTTCCCTGAACATTTTGATGTTATGTATATTTATTGTACGACCAATCGAAACCGCAGCAGGCAAATAATAAATGCAGTGGCGAGAAAAAGTCTGTGAACCGCTTGGGATTTTCACATATTTCAAACCTAAACTGGTATTAGATCTTAATCTAAGTCCTAATCATAGATAAAGATAACCTGATCAAACAAATGACACAAAAACATGAAACTTTTTCAACATTTATCCATCCACAACGTTCAATATCCATGTGTGGAAAAGTATGTGACCGTTTAGATTCAGTACCTGGTGGCGCCCACTTGAGCAGCAATAACTTCAACTGCACGTGTCCAGTAACTGCCGGTCAGTCTCACATCGGGTTTGAGGAATTTTGGCCCATTCCTCCTTACAGAACTGCTTCAGCTCAGTGATATTTGAGGGCTTCCTTGCATGGACAGCTCGCTTCAGGACCTGCCACAACATTGCGATGGGGTTTAGCTCCAGACTTTGACTAGGCCATTCTAAAACGTGTAATCTCTTCTTCTGCAGCCATTCTTTTGTAGATCTGCTTGTATGTTTAGGATCATTATCTTGCTGCGTGACCCACTTTCGCAGTCGGATGGCCTGACATTCTCCTCTAGAATCTTGTGATAACCATGAATTCTGCATTGTGTGTCAATGATGGAAAGCCGTCCAGGTCCTGAGGCAGGAAAGCAGCCCCAAACCATCACACTTCCACCACCATGCTTGACGGTTGGGATGAGGTTCTTCTGTTCGAACGCAGTCTTTGATTTTCGCCAAACATAACATTTCTCAATTTGGGCAAAAAGTTCTTCCCTTGACTCGTCTGTCCAGAGAACATTGTTCCAGAAGTCTAGTGGGTCATCTCTGTGCTCTTCGGCTAACTTCAGGCGGGCAGCAATGTTCTTTTTTGAGACAGTGGTTTCCTCCTGGCTATCCTTCCATGAACACCATTCTTGTAGTGATACTCACACTCAGAGCTCATCGTGAATTTATTTACTAAAGTTTCCTGGCTGCAAAACCCGTGAAAAACCCAACACCTTATTTATCAAAGAAAAATAATCCTATTGAAAGCAAATGGTGTTTTTCCTTTGAGACATGCTTTTGCACTACTTTTGCACTGCTTTTGCACTGCTTTTGCACTATGTTTGCCCTGGATTTGCAGCTGGGGGCCTTTTAAGTAACTAACCTCCTCCCTTCCTCCCCCTTTTAGGCTTCTGCATTTGCCCTAGTGCGACTGGAGCGGGTCTCGCACACAGTCTGATCTACACGTTCTGTACTCCCCAAATAACTGGAGTCAGGTCCCTATGTTCCCACAAGAGGGCTCTAGATCGTTACAAACTGGGGAATGCAATAGTGCCTTTTCTGTTTTGGCTCTAACCCTTTTTGGAAAACCCAGTCCAGGATCCCAGTGCCAATGCACTCCTCCTCCTCCTTGTACTGTCACTCCCCACAGCCCCGAGGGCTCATTCTGTGTGAATGCAGTGAGGGGCTCAGACCTGCTGAGATAGTTGGGGGGCGAGAGACTAAGACGTTGTGTCTTTTCAGGGGGGGATATATTCCTTCCGCACGGCAAAAGAGCAGAGCAAGGTCCAAACTGTTCCCAAAGATGCTGCATCTAAGAAGAGGGTTTGGGGATGAAAAGTCCCAGCTCCGTGAATTAAACAGCCGCCTGGACCAGTACCTCTCCCGGGTTAGGCAGCTAGAGGGGGAGAACCAGCTGTTGGTGGAAGAGATCCACAGGCTTCGGCTGGAGCGTGGGGCAGAGTGGTCGCAGGGTTACCACGCGGAGGTGTGCCAGCTGCGGAGGAAGGTTGAGGAGTTGAGCGTGCAGAAGTGCGAGGCAGAGCTCCAGAGGGAAAATGTCTGGCAGGAGCTGCAGACGCTGCAGGAGTTGTGGGACCAGGTGAGGGCCATGCGGCTGGTCATTGAAGAGCAGCTGGCACTTTACAAGAAAGACCTGCAGCAGGCACAGAGCGGCCAGGCCTCCCTGGAGGAGCTGCTCTTCCGCCTGCACCAGGAGTGCGAGATGCTCCAGGGATCGCAGCAAGAGGAGCTGGTGGCACTGAGGCAGCGGGCACTCCAGATGCCAGCGCACATTGCCATGCAGGGAGCTGTGGCCCCCAGCCTGAGCCTGCAGGACTTCCAGAGCTTCTCCCTGGAGCTCTCTGACTCGTGGACGGACACGTTAATGGTGTATCAGAAGAAGATCGAAGAGTTTGAGGGCAGCCTGAGGCTGAGCATGGAGAGCAGGCAGGGGGCAGAGGAGGAGGCAAGGGGGCAGCTCCTGCTGGTGCAGGAGCTGCACAGGGAGTATGAGGAGCTATTGGGAATCCGAAAAAAGCTGGAGGAAGAGCTGCTGAGGATGAAGGAGAAGTACAACCTGAAGGTGGAGGAGTATCAGGTGAGTGCCAGGGAAGGTAACCTACACACACGCACCCTCTTGACTAGCCCTATACACTGAGCACTCTCATATCCTCCTATCTCTGTCAGTCTCCCAACGCCCTAGTTAGATTGTAATAACTTTGCGGCATTCTCACGCCCACCAACATGATGGACGTATTCCTGGTATTATATAACTCTTCTGTAAGGCGCTGCGTACAAGGTCGGACCAACCACTCACTGCCTTCAGGGGGATCTGAAATGCATTACCTGACGCACAAGATTAGTCTCTCATATTACATATCCAACATTATTATATAATTTATCAAATGTGTTACCAAGAAGTAATACAGTGAGAGTTACCTCTCGTTCTCACGCATGTCCTGGGCACAGAGTTATAATGTGTGTTACAGGCAGTAACACAGTGAGAGTTACCTCTCGTTCTCACGCATGTCCTGGGCACAGAGTTATAACGTGTTACAGGCAGTAACACAGTGAGAGTTACCTCTCGTTCTCACGCATGTCCTGGGCACAGAGTTATAACGTGTGTTACAGGCAGTAATACAGTGAGAGTTACCTCTCGTTCTCACGCATGTCCTGGGCACAGAGTTATAACATGTTACAGGCAGTAATACAGTGAGAGTTACCTCTCGTTCTCACGCATGTCCTGGGCACAGAGTTATAACATGTTACAGGCAGTAATACAGTGAGAGTTACCTCTCGTTCTCACGCATGTCCTGGGCACAGAGTTATAACGTGTTACAGGCAGTAATACAGCGAGAGTTACCTCTCGTTCTCACGCATGTCCTGGGCACAGAGTTATAACGTGTTACAGGCAGTAATACAGTGAGAGTTACCTCTCGTTCTCACGCATGTCCTGGGCACAGAGTTATAACATGTGTTACAGGCAGTAACACAGTGAGAGTTACCTCTCGTTCTCACGCATGTCCTGGGCACAGAGTTATAACATGTGTTACAGGCAGTAATACAGTGAGAGTTACCTCTCGTTCTCACGCATGTCCTGGGCACAGAGTTATAACATGTGTTACAGGCAGTAATACAGTGAGAGTTACCTCTCGTTCTCACGCATGTCCTGGGCACAGAGTTATAACGTGTGTTACAGGCAGTAATACAGTGAGAGTTACCTCTCGTTCTCACGCATGTCCTGGGCACAGAGATATAACGTGTGTTACAGGCAGTAATACAGTGAGAGTTACCTCTCGTTCTCACGCATGTCCTGGGCACAGAGTTATAACGTGTTACAGGCAGTAATACAGTGAGAGTTACCTCTCGTTCTCACGCATGTCCTGGGCACAGAGATATAACGTGTGTTACAGGCAGTAATACAGTGAGAGTTACCTCTCGCTCTCACGCATGTCCTGGGCACAGAGTTATAACGTGTTACAGGCAGTAATACAGTGAGAGTTACCTCTCGTTCTCACGCATGTCCTGGGCACAGAGTTATAACGTGTTACAGGCAGTAATACAGTGAGAGTTACCTCTCGTTCTCACGCATGTCCTGGGCACAGAGTTATAACGTGTTACAGGCAGTAATACAGTGAGAGTTACCTCTCGTTCTCACGCATGTCCTGGGCACAGAGTTATAACGTGTGTTACAGGCAGTAATACAGTGAGAGTTACCTCTCGTTCTCACACATGTCCTGGGCACAGAGTTATAACATGTTACAGGCAGTAATACAGTGAGAGTTACCTCTCGTTCTCATGCATGTCCTGGGCACAGAGTTATAATGTGTTACAGGAAGTAATACAGTGAGAGTTACCTCTCGTTCTCACGCATGTCCTGGGCACAGAGTTATAACGTGTGTTACAGGCAGTAACACAGTGAGAGTTACCTCTCGTTCTCACGCATGTCCTGGGCACAGAGTTATAACGTGTGTTACAGGCAGTAACACAGTGAGAGTTACCTCTCGTTCTCACGCATGTCCTGGGCACAGAGTTATAACGTGTGTTACAGGCAGTAATACAGTGAGAGATACCTCTCGTTCTCACGCATGTCCTGGGCACAGAGTTATAACGTGTGTTACAGGCAGTAATACAGTGAGAGTTACCTCTCGTTCTCACGCATGTCCTGGGCACAGAGTTATAACATGTTACAGGCAGTAATACAGTGAGAGTTACCTCTCGTTCTCACGCATGTCCTGGGCACAGAGTTATAACGTGTTACAGGCAGTAATACAGCGAGAGTTACCTCTCGTTCTCACGCATGTCCTGGGCACAGAGTTATAACGTGTTACAGGCAGTAATACAGTGAGAGTTACCTCTCGTTCTCACGCATGTCCTGGGCACAGAGTTATAACATGTGTTACAGGCAGTAACACAGTGAGAGTTACCTCTCGTTCTCACGCATGTCCTGGGCACAGAGTTATAACATGTGTTACAGGCAGTAATACAGTGAGAGTTACCTCTCGTTCTCACGCATGTCCTGGGCACAGAGTTATAACATGTGTTACAGGCAGTAATACAGTGAGAGTTACCTCTCGTTCTCACGCATGTCCTGGGCACAGAGTTATAACGTGTGTTACAGGCAGTAATACAGTGAGAGTTACCTCTCGTTCTCACGCATGTCCTGGGCACAGAGATATAACGTGTGTTACAGGCAGTAATACAGTGAGAGTTACCTCTCGTTCTCACGCATGTCCTGGGCACAGAGTTATAACGTGTTACAGGCAGTAATACAGTGAGAGTTACCTCTCGTTCTCACGCATGTCCTGGGCACAGAGATATAACGTGTGTTACAGGCAGTAATACAGTGAGAGTTACCTCTCGCTCTCACGCATGTCCTGGGCACAGAGTTATAACGTGTTACAGGCAGTAATACAGTGAGAGTTACCTCTCGTTCTCACGCATGTCCTGGGCACAGAGTTATAACGTGTTACAGGCAGTAATACAGTGAGAGTTACCTCTCGTTCTCACGCATGTCCTGGGCACAGAGTTATAACGTGTTACAGGCAGTAATACAGTGAGAGTTACCTCTCGTTCTCACGCATGTCCTGGGCACAGAGTTATAACGTGTGTTACAGGCAGTAATACAGTGAGAGTTACCTCTCGTTCTCACACATGTCCTGGGCACAGAGTTATAACATGTTACAGGCAGTAATACAGTGAGAGGTACCTCTCGTTCTCACGCATGTCCTGGGCACAGAGTTATAACGTGTTACAGGCAGTAATACAGTGAGAGTTACCTCTCGTTCTCACGCATGTCCTGGGCACAGAGTTATAACGTGTTACAGGCAGTAATACAGTGAGAGTTACCGCTCGTTCTCACGCATGTCCTGGGCACAGAGTTATAACGTGTTACAGGCAATAATACAGTGAGAGTTACCTCTCGTTCGCACGCATGTCCTGGGCACAGAGTTATGATGACAGATACATGGTTACAAATACATGGTTACAATGAGTGAACGGGGTTATACATTATATACAAGACATTGCATATTGGCCTCCATAACATGGCAAATGATATACTGTAGGTTCTGTTGGCTATTAATAGGATCCAATAAAACCCTAATCCTTCCAAAAACTGTGTGGGGTGATAGAGAATCCGTTGCACAGCCATGCACCTGCCAGATAAGAGCTGCATGTGATTGGGTTAAAGTGTAACAGGAGATGTGAGACAAGGGGTGGCGTACACTGAAATAACTCTGTGTGCTGTCCTCCATACCTCGCTCTGCTGTCCTCCATACCTCGCTCTGCTGTCCTCCATACCTCGCTCTGCTGTCCTCCATACCTCTCTCTGCTCCTGCTGGGGGAATCTGCAGAGCCCCGTGTGAGAACAAAGCGCAGAGGCAGAGATCAGAGCCCGTATATAATGTATAGCATGTATATATAATGTATATCATGTATATATAATGTATATATAATGTATATCATGTATATATAATGTATATCATGTATATATAATGTATATCATGTATGTATAATGTATATCATGTATATATAATGTATATAATGTATAGCATGTATATAATGTATATATCATGTATATATCATGTATATAATGTATATATAATGTATATATAGTATATATAATGTATATATAATGTATATATAATGTATATATAATGTATATATAATGTATATAATGTATATATAATGTATATATAATGTATATATCATGTATATATCATGTATAATGTATATATCATGTATATATCATGTATATATAATGTATATATAATGTATATATAATGTATATATAATGTATATATCATGTATATATCATGTATATATCATGTATATATCATGTATAATGTATATATAATGTATATATAATGTATATATAATGTATATATAATGTATATAATGTAGTGTTTCTGTATTTCTGCCCCACCTGATGAAGGACCCGGAGCGGTGGGAAAGCGTGTAACATATCCCCTCCCTCCTTTGTTACTAACAATGTTTGAGGAAGTTACTCTCTCTGGCAAGTTGTGATGCGGTTTATTAAACGAACACGAGATATAGATGTTATTTATACATGGGGTTTTTACACAGACACGCACACTTCATGCGCCCTATGGACTGTATATACTGTGCAAGTGTTTCCACTGAACCCTATAGCACACCTGGGATACAATGTGACACATTAGGATAGCATTACAGGTAAAAGCCTGTCTTATGATGCACTACGGCAGGGGCGGCTAACGCCGCTCCTCAAGGGCCACCAACAGGTCAGGTTTTCAGGATCTCTGCTTCGGCACAGGTGGCTCAATCAGTGGCTCAGTCTTCGACTACACCACCTGTGCTGAAGCAGGGATATCCTTACAACCTGACCTGTTGGTGGCCCTTGAGGACTGGATTTCGCCGCCCCTGTCCCTTTATATCACATTATTAGTGATGTTTGGGGGGGGGGGGGAGGGGGTAAGAAAGTAATCACAGATCCTGTGCAGTGTTGGGTTTTAATAACCTTGGCATTTGAATAAATCTTTTAAGTGCTCACATGTTGCAGCCTGTCCCCTGTAACATGCAGTCCCTGACAGAGACGCCACACTGGTGCATGGCACAAGGCACCCTTCTAAGTAATGTGGGTGTCAGGGTGTCACATGGGGCAGCGCAGACACTGTGTCTCCTTCAGATAAGTTCTGCGGTTACATGATAATGACAAAACAGCAGCGTCACCTACTCAGCACTCGCTCTTAAAGGGCCACTCCTCGCGCTAAGGACCGGGATATGTTTAATAGGTTACATTTAGGTCATTGGTGCCTCAAACAATCAGTCTGCGATAAGTAGTATTATTATTTGTATAAAGCATGAAAATGGCATTGTTTTCGTGTATAGCGGGGTACTCTAAGTGGGGGAGGGGGAGGCGAGATAGTGAACGTCCATCTTGTTTGCTTGCCGCGAGCTCCTTGGTGCCCGGACCTCCCTCCTGTTGTCAGTTTGTCTTAACATATATGTCAGCTTTTCTCTTACAGTGTTACTGTCCTCCCTCCCACATTGTGCTGCGCTACAGAGTATGTTGGTGCCATGCAAATAAAAGATAATCATATTAACGCGCGCATTAGATTTATTCAGCTGGTTCCCCGTCTGAGAACTGGTTTGGACAGGGAGGCCAACGCCAGGCCTCAAGAGCAACCGACAGGTCAGATATTAGGGATATCCCTGCTTCAGCACAGGTGACCCAATCAGTGGCTCAGACTGAGCCACTGGTTGAGCCACCTGTGCTGAAGCAGGGATATCCTGAAAACCTGTCCCGTTGGTGGCCCTTGAGACCTGGCGTTGGCCACCCCAGGGATAGGATAGATAGACGCCGGGGATCAGGGCTGTGAAACAACACAACTTCAGGTGACAATTTCTACAAACAATTTCAGGGTAATCCGAGGCAAACGGTTTAGCATTTCTTGGACACGTCTTGCACTCCTAATTGTAACCTATTAAAATGTCAGTGTGATTTGTCCCATTTGGTTCTGCTTGGGACTGCACTTTTAAAGTAACACAAATGTGCTCCTATGAGTTGGAAGCTGGCCCCGTCCCCCTCGTCATCATCACGAAGCACCAAAGAAGGGAAAGGTCCCACTTCCAAAAACATCTGGGAAAGTTGGTTTAACCCCTTCCGTGCCAGAGGGGCCTGCGAGGTTTTCCTCTGGCAGCTATTGTATTACCTGTGGCCATGTTTAAATCGGACACCTAGATCTCAAAAACTTATTTACAAACTACTTCCTAATCATTTGTAACCCCTTCAGCTCAGTAAGCCAAAGCAATGTATCGTACGCTCTCCAACGGCACCTATATTCCGGTACCTATATTCCGGTACCTATATATTCCCGTCTTGTAAGATCAGCTGTCTCTACTACGCAGAAGGGTTTTTGTGTGTGTAGTAAAGCATATGTTAAAGCAGGGGTGCTCAACTCCTGTCCTCAAGCCCCCCCCCCCCCAACAGGTCAGGTTTTCGTGATATCCCTGCTTCAGCACAGGTGCCTCAGTCAGTCCCTGCTTCAGCACAGGTGGCTCAATCAGAGGCTCAGTTGACTGAGCCTGTGTGCTGAAGCTGGTATATCCTGAAAACCTGACCTGTTGGGGGGGGGGGGGAGGCATGAGGACAGGAGTTGCTTGGAAGTACAGTACCCCCATCCAGTAAAGGGATTACACTGGTACCTATGTGCATGCGTTACATTCTGGGGGATCTGTATTGTATCTGCCGGCCTTTCCGAAACACATGGCTTTCATGCACCCCGCGAGGGAAAATGCACAAGAAACGGGGTTGAATGATTCCCTAAATGACTAAACTACAGAATTTGCAATGCAGCCCTAACATGCTGCTGCAGTATATAGCGGTAACAAGGAGTTTATAGACATGGCGAGGATGCTTCCCCCTTTCAGTAGCAATGTATTCGAGTGTGATCCAAGTTCCTCTATCCTGCATGTACCCGCCAGCTGGGGACCCTCCGCGCTCACCAGGGCGTCTAACACAGATACCACTTTCTCTGCGCTTCTCTGCGAGGGTTCCTACAGGGTTAACAGCGCCGAGTGGAAAGTCTGATGCCCCCATACTAAATATTTTTTGCAAATTGCGATGACATAACTCCCATAGGAAATGACATCACGCAGAAAAAAAACCCGGCTAATTTCCTGCGACACACAGACCGGTTCAAAGTGTTTGGCAGAAATCGCGCCCGAAAATGAATTAAACAGATACATTTGTGTTCCTGTTGCTGTATATTTCATCCGTAAAGTTGGGATGTGTCTAAGAAGCGTTGCCAATTAATACCACGAGAAACCGTCCACTTCCTTTAATGAGTGAAAGCATTAATTGATCTCTTGGGGCGGTTTTGTGATTAGTGAAATATGTCATTGTCTTTGTTTAAATGAAGTACTGTTTGTTATGTGTTTGCATTATTCTATGGTTTCCAGGTCACTATAATATTTCAGGATCTCCTGCAGTCTGATATCTGATATATTGTAACATACGATAGAATTTAAACGTGTAACGCAAATGCGAGACCCTACTAACCCTTTCACTGCCGGACAGGAAACAATGCTTGTCATGCTGCAGTATATTGGTTTCTCTGTGCCGTACACGGGCAGGCCGTGGTGTATGTGAGGGGTTAATCTGATGACAGGCAGTGACATTTGCCCTTATCTGCTAGAGGAGGGCTGGCCAACTCCAGTCCTCAAGGGCCACCAACAGGTTTCCAGGATATCCCTGCTTCAGCACAGGTGGCTCAATCAGAGGCTCAGTCTTTGACTGAGCCACCTGTGCTGAAGCAGGTATATCCTTAAATCCTGACCTGTTGGTGGCCCTTGAGGAGTGGAGTTGGCCGCCCCTTCTTTAGAGATTAAAATCATGATTTTTAAACACTCACCAAAGTAGGAAATGCTCAAAGAGCCGATACTAACATTATATGAGCTAAACTCACATAGGCTTCTAGGGGGTTGCGACCGCAATCCCTATCCTGATAAAGGGGCATTCATCATTCAACTCCCCAGCGGAGGATGGAAGAACAATGTTGTGGTCATGCTCTGTTGGTAGGTGGGAGGCTCAGGTAGTGGCTGCACTGAGCAGCCGCCCAGTAGGGATGGTGAAGGCTGATGCACTAAAATGTTGTGACTAAATGTATTAAACATGCTTGGAATAGACACAAATGTCCCCTGAATATGGAAGGGAACAAGGGTCATATTTACTGAGTGGTGCTGATCCATAAGACATTTATGGGCTGAAGAAAAGGCTCAGCGAGTAAAGGCTCAGGGAGTAAAGGCTCAGCGAGTAAAGGCTCAGGGAGTAAAGGCTCAGGGAGTAAAGGCTCAGCGAGTAAAGGCTCGGGGAGTAAAGGCTCAGCGAGTAAAGGCTCAGCGAGTAAAGGCTCAGCGAGTAAAGGCTCAGCGAGTAAAGGCTCAGGGAGTAAAGGCTCAGGGAGTAAAGGCTCAGGGAGTAAAGGCTCAGGGAGTAAAGGCTCAGGGAGTAAAGGCTCAGGGAGTAAAGGCTCAGGGAGTAAAGGCTCAGGGAGTACAGGCTCAGTGAGTAAACGCTCAGGGAGTAAAGGCTCAGGGAGTAACGGCTCAGCGAGTAACGGCTCTGGGAGTAACGGCTCAGGAAGTAAAGGCTCAGCGAGTAAAGGCTCAGCGAGTAAAGCTCAGCGAGTAAAGGCTCAGCGAGTAAATGCTCAGCGAGTAAAGGCTCAGGGAGTAAAGGCTCAGGGAGTAAAGGCTCAGCGAGTAAAGGCTCAGGGAGTAAAGGCTCAGGGAGTACAGGCTCAGTGAGTAAAGGCTCGGCGAGTAAAGGGTCAGCGAGTAAAGGCTCAGCGAGTAAAGGCTCAGGGGGTAAAGGCTCAGCGAGTAAAGGCTCAGCGAGTAAAGGCTCAGGGAGTAACGGCTCAGGGAGTAACGGCTCAGGGAGTAACGGCTCAGGGAGTAACGGCTCAGGGAGTAAAGGCTCAGCGAGTAAAGGCTCAGCGAGTAAAGGCTCAGCGAGTAACAGCTCGGGGAGTAAAGGCTCAGTGAGTAAATGCTCAGCGAGTAAAGGCTCAGCGAGTAAAGGCTCAGGGAGTACAGGCTCAGGGAGTAAAGGCTCAGCGAGTAAAGGCTCAGGGAGTAAAGGCTCAGGGAGTAAAGGCTCAGGGAGTAAAGGCTCAGCGAGTAACGGCTCGGGGAGTAACGGCTCAGCGAGTAACGGCTCAGCGAGTAAAGGCTCAGGGGGTAAAGGCTCAGCGAGTAAAGGCTCAGTGAGTAACGGTTCAGCGAGTAAAGGCTCAGTGAGTAACGGCTCAGCGAGTAAAGGCTCAGTGAGTAACGGCTCAGCGACCCTTGTTCCCTTCCATATTCAGGGGACATTTGTGTCTATTCCAAGCATGTTTAATACATTAAGTCACAACATTTTGGTGCATCAGCCTTCACCATCCCTACTGGGCGGCTGCTCAGTGCAGCCACTACCTGAGCCTCCCACCTACCAACAGAGCATGACCACAACATTGTTCTTCCATCCTCCGCTGGGGAGTTGAATGATGAATGCCCCTTTATCAGGATAGGGATTGCGGTCGCAACCCCCTAGAAGCCTATGTGAGTTTAGCTCATATAATGTTAGTATCGGCTCTTTGAGCATTTCCTACTTTGTTGAGTGTTTAAAAATCATGATTTTAATCTCTAAAGAAGGGGCGGCCAACTCCACTCCTCAAGGGCCACCAACAGGTCAGGATTTAAAGATATACCTGCTTCAGCACAGGTGGCTCAGTCAGTGGCCGAGTCAACAACTGCACCACCTGTGCTGAAGCAGGGATATCCTTAAAACCTGACCTGTTTGTGGCCCTTGAGTCTAGAGATTGCACTGAGCTCTGGGGAGAGCTAATTTTAACCTCCCAAAGGTGTAATATTTCAGACGCTGCTATCTCCGGGACAGTGCATCGGATTAGGACATCACAATGCAAAGCCAGACCAGGTGACCAGCATGGCCGGCTGCTCTAACATCCCCCTTATCTCCCCCCAGATCATCATAGAGGAGTTGGAGAGCGAGAAGCAGATGATCACAGTGACCATCACAGAACGTCTTCAGGATTATCACGATCTCATGCAAACGAAGACCGGACTCGGACAGGAAGTGGCGGCGTACAGGTAAACGTGTCCTTCTAATACGGGGAGCGGACCAAATCGTGGTGGTGGTTTCCTGTGAGGATCCCGGGGGGTGACACTCCCCCAAATCCCTGCCAGCAGTGTGCGTTTCCCTGGCTGCTGATTGGATGCCAGCACGCTGTAAATCAGTCTCGATCTGGTGGAGTGAGCGTCTTGTGTCGGAAGGCTGTCAGACAGGGTCCCCAGGCGTTGTGTGTGTGTGTGTGTGTGTGTGTGTGTGTGTGTATGTATATATATATATATGTTTATAATTGTCCCTTATTTCATTGACTTGTACTGGAACGGTCTGTCGGGACGCATCAGAGTCCCGTATTTTAGCGCGGTGACATGAAATCCATGGTGGATTTCCCAATAGGCCCAGGCAGCAACCATACACAGAGTCCGCGCACTCGGGCCTGATGGGAAGTTCCTTCCTGCTGGCGCCTTCTTTCTGTAGCGTTAAATGACGCTGCGGCGACACACTTGTTGGCATGGCAACGCGACGCCATGTGACGTCGCGTTGGTGACGTCCGCTGCGATTTTGAAGAAGACGGAGGAAGTGACACCAGGTAAGTGCCTAGGGGCGGCGGAACTGGAAATGCGTCGCTGCGTGAAATGCCGGAACTTAAAATGACTGCGATGAAATCAGTCATAAAACCGCCATAGATATCTAATTTGTAATAGGCGCTTTTGTCGCGTGGCCGTCTGGTCACCGGTGCAGGAATAACAATAAGGGGAAGAGTCCCTATCTGGGGCCTTCCCTGCAACACTCCTACAGGTGTCTCAGGGCCTAACTGGGGCCTACGGGCAAAGTCTGGGCCTAGTCCAGGAAGCACTGCTCCCTGGACACTACCTTCTCCCTTCGCTCCTCCATCAGGACTGAAGTGCGTGCTCCCCGCATGGGGAGGATATCCTGTTCCTCTCTCCTGCTCGAATCCCATTGGCTGGGACAGTCCCATGTGGTCTTCCCTCCCACCTGAGGATTCTGGGACATGTAGTCCCGTTGCTGAATATGCAGAGTCATTCTAAGATGGCCGCCACACTCCTGACAATGCGCATGCGCGCCTCGTTGCACTGCGCATGCGCGACTAAGAAAATGTCCACCCTCCCACTCCCGACCCCGCGGAGCTCCGGGCAATAACCGGGCAGATCCCTGCACCGGCGGCAGGGTAGGGGACTTGACTACATATATACCGTACATACTGTATATATATATTAGACACCTGTTGGTGGCCCTTGAGGACTGGAGTTGGCCACCACCGGTTTAGGGTTTCCGCCCCACTGAATCTCTGTCACAAAGAGCTTGCAATCGAATTTAATAATCTAAAGTTAATACAGAGTTGACCTCAACGGTTATTATTTTTAGCTCTAATTTATTCTCACCATGTAAAGAGCACAACTTGCAGGCTTACACGCTAATATATGATGGCACAGGTATAAAAAAAATACACACACCTTGATATGGCACTGGATGTTAAGCCAGACATCCCACTTCGAAGACCAGCAGCACTGTCACCCCTCCGTGTGGTATATTTCCACACCCTGGCTCACTGCCCTGTGGGGAGAGGTCAGCGTGCATCGTATTTTTTTATTCACACCTCGCGTACTGAAAATAAATCACAGCTAACAGGAAAGTGAGTCAGTTCCCAGATCTGCGCGGGGCGCTGCAGCATGAGTCGGCTTTTATTTTGGTTCTCCTGTGTTGATATAAATTATAGTTCCAGATGAAGCCGTCCTGTGGCTCAGGTCATTCTGTGGGATATTATATTTAGCGTTTGCTTTAGAAACGGAACAACTGTTTTGTTAACAGCAACCAGATATTTCTAATCCTCTGCCCAATCACTTAGCGCATGTCAGGTGTCTGCCCGGTCACTTAGCGCATGTCAGGGGTCCGCCCAATCACTGAGCGCATGTCAGGGGTCTGCCCCGTCACTTAGCGCATGTCAGGGGTCTGCCCAGTCACTGAGCGCATGTCAGGGGTCTGCCCGGTCACTTAGCGCATGTCAGGGGTCTGCCCGGTCACTTCGCGCATGTCAGGGGTCTGCCCCGTCACTGAGCGCATGTCAGGGGTCTGCCCGGTCACTTAGCGCATCTCAGGGGTCTGCCCAGCCACTTAGCGCATGTCAGGGGTCTGCCCAGTCACTTAGCGCATGTCAGGGGTCTGCCCGGTCACTTAGCGCATGTCAGGGGTCTGCCCAATAACTTAGCGCATGTCAAGGGTCTGCCAGGTCAATTAGCGCATGTCAGGGGTCTGCCCAGTCACTTAGCGCATGTCAGGGGTCTGCCCGGTCACTTAGCGCATGTCAGGGGTCTGCCCGGTCACTTAGCGCATGTCAGGGGTCTGCCCGGTCACTTAGCGCATGTCAGGGGTCTGCCCGGTCACTTAGCGCATGTCAGGGGTCTGCCCGGTCACTTAGCGCATGTCAGGGGTCTGCCCAATAACTTAGCGCATGTCAGGGGTCTGCCCGGTCACTTAGCGCATCTCAGGGGTCTGCCCGGTCACTTAGCGCATGTCAGGGGTCTGCCCGGTCACTTAGCGCATGTCAGGGGTCTGCACAGTCACTAAGCGCATGTCAGGGGTCTGCCCGGTCACTTAGCGCATGTCAGGGGTCTGCCCCATCACTAAGCGCATGTCAGGGGTCTGCCCGGTCACTTAGCGCATCTCAGGGGTCTGCCCGGTCACTTAGCGCATGTCAGGGGTCTGCCCCGACACTTAGCGCATGTCAGGGGTCTGCCCCGTCACTTAGCGCATGCCAGGGGTCTGCACAGTTACTTAGCGCATGTCAGGGGTCTTCCCGGTCACTTAGCGCATGTCAGGGGTCTTCCCGGTCACTTAGCGCATGTCAGGGGTCTGCACAGTCACTAAGCGCATGTCAGGGGTCTGCCCGGTCACTTAGCGCATGTCAGGGGTCTGCCCGGTCACTTAGCGCATGTCAGGGGTCTGCCCGGTCACTTAGCGCATGTCAGGGGTCTGCCCGGTCACTGAGCGCATGTCAGGGGTCTGCCCGGTCACTTAGCGCATCTCAGGGGTCTGCCCGGTCACGTAGCGCATCTCAGGGGTCTGCTCGGTCACTTAGCACATGTCAGGGGTCTGCCCCGACACTTAGCACATGTCAGGGGTCTGCCCAATCACTAAGCGCATCTCAGGGGTCTGCCCGGTCACTTAGCGCATGTCAGGGGTCTGCCCGGTCACTTAGCGCATGTCAGGGGTCTGCCCAGTCACAGCGCATGTCAGGGGTCTGCCCGGTCACGTAGCGCATCTCAGGGTTCTGCTCGGTCACTTAGCGCATGTCAGGGGTCTGCCCCGACACTTAGCGCATGTCAGGGGTCTGCCCAGTCACTTAGCACATGTCAGGGGTCTGCCCGGTCACTTAGCGCATCTCAGGGGTCTGCCCGGTCACTTAGCGCATCTCAGGTCACTTAGCGCATGTCAGGGGTCTGCCCAGTCACTTAGCGCATGTCAGGGGTCTGCCCGGTCACTTAGCGCATGTCAGTGCTCTGCCCAATCACTAAGTGCATCTCAGGGGTTTGCCCAGTCACTTAGCGCATCTCAGGGGTCTGCCCGGTCACGTAGCGCATCTCAGGGGTCTGCTCGGTCACTTAGCGCATGTCAGGGGTCTGCCCCAACACTTAGCGCATGTCAGGGGTCTGCCCGGTCACTTAGCACATGTCAGGGGTCTGCCCGGTCACTTAGCGCATGTCAGGGGTCCGCCCAATCACTGAGCGCATGTCAGGGGTCTGCCCCGTCACTTAGCGCATGTCAGGGGTCTGCCCAGTCACTGAGCGCATGTCAGGGGTCTGCCCGGTCACTTAGCGCATGTCAGGGGTCTGCCCCGTCACTGAGCGCATGTCAGGGGTCTGCCCGGTCACTTAGCGCATCTCAGGGGTCTGCCCAGCCACTTAGCGCATGTCAGGGGTCTGCCCA
Source organism: Ascaphus truei (assembly GCF_040206685.1). Taxonomy (NCBI): domain Eukaryota; kingdom Metazoa; phylum Chordata; class Amphibia; order Anura; family Ascaphidae; genus Ascaphus; species Ascaphus truei. Next base: position 25,151 of record NW_027455171.1, read on the forward strand.
GTCACTTAGCGCATGTCAGGGGTCTGCCCGGTCACTTAGCGCATGTCAGGGGTCTGCCCAATAACTTAGCGCATGTCAAGGGTCTGCCAGGTCAATTAGCGCATGTCAGGGGTCTGCCCAGTCACTTAGCGCATGTCAGGGGTCTGCCCGGTCACTTAGCGCATGTCAGGGGTCTGCCCGGTCACTTAGCGCATGTCAGGGGTCTGCCCGGTCACTTAGCGCATGTCAGGGGTCTGCCCGGTCACTTAGCGCATGTCAGGGGTCTGCCCGGTCACTTAGCGCATGTCAGGGGTCTGCCCAATAACTTAGCGCATGTCAGGGGTCTGCCCGGTCACTTAGCGCATCTCAGGGGTCTGCCCGGTCACTTAGCGCATGTCAGGGGTCTGCCCGGTCACTTAGCGCATGTCAGGGGTCTGCACAGTCATTAAGCGCATGTCAGGGGTCTGCCCGGTCACTTAGCGCATGTCAGGGGTCTGCCCCATCACTAAGCGCATGTCAGGGGTCTGCCCGGTCACTTAGCGCATCTCAGGGGTCTGCCCGGTCACTTAGCGCATGTCAGGGGTCTGCCCCGACACTTAGCGCATGTCAGGGGTCTGCCCCGTCACTTAGCGCATGCCAGGGGTCTGCACAGTTACTTAGCGCATGTCAGGGGTCTTCCCGGTCACTTAGCGCATGTCAGGGGTCTTCCCGGTCACTTAGCGCATGTCAGGGGTCTGCACAGTCACTAAGCGCATGTCAGGGGTCTGCCCGGTCACTTAGCGCATGTCAGGGGTCTGCCCGGTCACTTAGCGCATGTCAGGGGTCTGCCCGGTCACTTAGCGCATGTCAGGGGTCTGCCCGGTCACTGAGCGCATATCAGGGGTCTGCCCGGTCACTTAGCGCATCTCAGGGGTCTGCCCGGTCACGTAGCGCATCTCAGGGGTCTGCTCGGTCACTTAGCACATGTCAGGGGTCTGCCCGACACTTAGCACATGTCAGGGGTCTGCCCAATCACTAAGCGCATCTCAGGGGTCTGCCCGGTCACTTAGCGCATGTCAGGGGTCTGCCCGGTCACTTAGCGCATGTCAGGGGTCTGCCCAGTCACAGCGCATGTCAGGGGTCTGCCCGGTCACGTAGCGCATCTCAGGGTTCTGCTCGGTCACTTAGCGCATGTCAGGGGTCTGCCCCGACACTTAGCGCATGTCAGGGGTCTGCCCAGTCACTTAGCGCATCTCAGGGGTCTGCCCGGTCACTTAGCGCATCTCAGGGGTCTGCCCGGTCACTTAGCGCATCTCAGGTCACTTAGCGCATGTCAGGGGTCTGCCCAGTCACTTAGCGCATGTCAGGGGTCTGCCCGGTCACTTAGCGCATGTCAGTGCTCTGCCCAATCACTAAGTGCATCTCAGGGGTTTGCCCAGTCACTTAGCGCATCTCAGGGGTCTGCCCGGTCACGTAGCGCATCTCAGGGGTCTGCTCGGTCACTTAGCGCATGTCAGGGGTCTGCCCCGACACTTAGCGCATGTCAGGGGTCTGCCCGGTCACTTAGCACATGTCAGGGGTCTGCCCGGTCACTTAGCGCATCTCAGGGGTCTGCCCGGTCACTTAGCGCATCTCAGGTCACTTAGCGCATGTCAGGGGTCTGCCCAGTCACTTAGCGCATGTCAGGGGTCTGCCCGGTCACTTAGCGCATGTCAGGGGTCTGCCCAGTCACTTAGCGCATGTCAGGGGTCTGCCCGGTCACAGCGCATGTCAGGGGTCTGCCCGGTCACTTAGCGCATGCTGATGTCATGCGAAGCCTGCATATAGTACTAGGTACTCTCAAGAGACCCCATCATTTTATACACAGGCAAATGGGCATCGCATGTCAGGGGTCGCCAACTCAAGTCCTCAAGGGTCACTAAAGGTCAAGTTTTAAGGATATAGCTACTTCAGCACATGTGGACCAATCAGTGGATCAGTCAACGACTGAGCCACCTGTGCTGAAGCAGGGATATCCTTGAAACCTGACCTGTTGGTTGGCCTTGATGACTGGAGTTGGCCACACTTGACATTTGTCATCACCCCAGTGCCAGTTAGACAGTTCCAGAATATATTGCCTTAACTACCCCTCTCTCACCCTCATAACAATTCACAGCAGAATGCTCCTCCAGTTCCCAATACCCCAGAAGTAGGCATGAAGGGGACTTCCTGTAGGTCGTTTTAAATACGCACGTCATTCCAACTTCAGCCACTTACCCTGAGCGGCGGGTGAAACACTCTCCCTGTGTATTGGGTGACACCGTTATTATAGCAATTGGTGGGCAACAGGCAGGGTCCCTGGCTACCTGCAGCCCCCAACCACTAGCTCCCCTGGTAGCCTGCTCCCCCCCCCCACCCATTGCCTCAGTGAGTTAGAGTTCCCAGTGTAAGGCGAGGACCGGGGAACAGAATTATAATGCGTGGCGCTAAGAACTGTATACAGCTATAATGATAATGTTGTGAAGATAATGAATCCTATATGAGGTCTGGGATATATTCTTGATTGTAGGGGGGTACTGGGTGCGGTATCCTAGTTGCTAAAACCACCATAGATGGCACTCAAATTGTCCAGGAACCCAAAGGCTAATGATCACCCCAATGAATAGCACCCTAATCCTTTTGTGGAATAATGATATGACCATGTAGCAAGCAAGAAAACTCACGAGTCCGCTGCAGCGTCCACGTTGATCCCACCAGACCTCTGGGTGTACCTCCGTCCTTGGAGATGGATGCAGATAAGAGAGGGAAATGGCAGAGCACAACCCGAATCATCCGAACAAGAAGTTAGGAGGAAAGTGCGTTATCCATAAAAAATGTAATAGTCATGGAGGGAAAAAGGGCAAGGCATTACCCTACCAAGGCATTACCCTACCAAGGCATTACCCTACCAAGGCCTTACCCTACCAAGGCATTACCCTACCAAGGCATTACCCTACCAAGGCATTACCCTACCAAGGCATTACCCTACCAAGGCATTACCCTACCAAGGCGTTACCCTACCAAGGCATTACCCTACCAAGGCATTACCCTACCAAGGCATTACCCTACCAAGGCATTACCCTACCAAGGCATTACCCTACCAAGGCAAGGCATTACCCTACCAAGGCATTACCCTACCAAGGCCTTACCCTACCACGGCATTACCCTACCAAGGCATTACCCTACCACGGCATTACCCTACCAAGGCCTTACCCTACCACGGCATTACCCTACCAAGGCATTACCCTACCAAGGCATTACCCTACCAAGGCATTACCCTACCAAGGCCTTACCCTACCAAGGCCTTACCCTACCAAGGCAATACCCTACCAAGGCATTACCGTACCAACATGTTTCGTGCTACACAGAGCACTTTATCAAGGCCTTGGTAGGGTAAGGCCGTGGTAGGGTAATGCCTTGGTAGGGTAATGCCTTGGTAGGGTAATGCCGTGGTAGGGTAATGCCTTGGTAGGGTAATGCCTTGGTAGGGTAATGCCTTGGTAGGGTAATGCCTTGGTAGGGTAATGCCTTGGTAGGGTAATGCCTTGGTAGGGTATTGCCTTGGTAGGGTATTGCCTTGGTAGGGTAATGCCTTGGTAGGGTAATGCCTTGGTAGGGTATTGCCTTGGTAGGGTAATGCCTTGGTAGGGTATTGCCTTGGTAGGGTATTGCCTTGGTAGGGTAATGCCTTGGTAGGGTAAGGCCTTGGTAGGGTAAGGCCTTGGTAGGGTAATGCCTTGGTAGGGTAATGCCTTGCTAGGGTAATGCCTTGGTAGGGTAATGCCTTGGTAGGGTAATTAATGCCTTGGTAGGGTAATGCCTTGGTAGGGTAATGCATTGGTAGGGTAATGCCTTGGTAGGGTAATGCCTTGGTAGGGTAATGCCTTGGTAGGGTAAGGCCTTGGTAGGGTAATGCCTTGGTAGGGTAATGCCTTGGTAGGGTAAGGCCTTGTTAGGGTAATTAATGCCTTGGTAGGGTAATGCCTTGGTAGGGTAATGCCTTGGTAGGGTAAGGCCTTGGTAGGGTAATGCCTTGGTAGGGTAATGCCTTGGTAGGGTAATGCCTTGGTAGGGTAAGGCCTTGGTAGGGTAATGCCTTGGTAGGGTAAGGCCTTGGTAGGGTAATGCCTTGGTAGGGTAATGCCTTGGTAGGGTAATGCCTTGGTAGAGTAATGCCTTGGTAGAGTAATGCCTTGGTAGGGTAATGCCTTGGTAGGGTAATGCCTTGGTAGGGTAAGGCCTTGGTAGGGTAAGGCCTTGGTAGGGTAATTAATGCCTTGGTAGGGTAATGCCTTGGTAGGGTAAGGCCTTGGTAGGGTAAGGCCTTGGTAGGGTAAGGCCTTGGTAGGGTAAGGCCTTGGTAGGGTAATGCCTTGGTAGGGTAAGGCCTTGGTAGGGTAATGCCTTGGTAGGGTAATGCCTTGCCCTTTTCCCTTCCATGACTATTACATTTTTTATGGATAACGCACTTTCCTCCTAATTTCTTGTTCGGGTGATTCCGGTTGTGCTCTGCCATTTCTCTCTCTTATAAGGCGAGGACCGGGACTATATATTCACCAGTATGCCGCCATTATGCAGCTAAGTGGAGGGGCGGAGAGAAGCTGACACGCACGGCTGCACCGTCCCTTCTGTCCGGGGCACTATATACCGGTATATACGTATTGACAGCCTTTAGAGGTACATCATGTTGCCTACCACTGTGCTATTGGGAATAAAGATGTCCCTCTCTCCGCTTTGGTGATTGCTGATGCCAGAATTTCACCCTAGAGGTGGTGGCGTCGGGCACCCTCCCTCCCTTACATTCAGTTCTTTTCTTTCTCTTCTCTCTAAGTAATGACGGGGATTGTCTCTCGCGGGTTACAGCGCATCTGCCGCTCTCAGAATGTTTCACTTCACCTTTTTTACTATTTTTCTTACAAAATGCTTTTTTAATAGGGCTTTGCTGGAGGGAGAAAACTACAAGTACGATGTAATCCTGAGTGATCGCCCAACGAGAAACATACCCGCAGGTAAGGCTGGTTTAGTCTTGTAACCCCTTCTTATTTATTATTTATTTATTTATAAAATATTTTACCAGGAAGTAATAAATTGAGAGTTACCTCTCGTTTTCAAGTATGTCCTGGGCACAGAGTTAGGACAAATAATACATGGTTACAAGTACAGTTACATAAATGAACAAGGTATACATTATATACAAGACATTGCATGCACAGTTAAAGAAAATATATATTATGGGCGTATGTACCCGAGAGCCAGCATTACCTATATGTACACAGTAAATAAACACATCTTGCATTATGAAATTGACAATCTAACATAGATAGTTATCTCATTTGTCAGGGAAGGGTTAAATATAAAATATGTGTTTATGATCTTCGTGAATACTATTCTTTCCTCACAATGTAAAACACTCAAATAACACTTCTCCAGCTTACAGGGGTCCATGTTAAAATGGATGAGAAGTAAAAGATGACACTGTGTGCTCATTTGCATGTCATTTCCCAGAATCCCTGGCTGCAGTGGAAGCACACTATGCTAAGAGATAATAGGGAAACGCAGGTTTGCAGGTAGGGTTGCCAGGTGTCCAGTATTGAATCAGAACTGTCCTGTATTTGGACACTCTGTCCAGTAAAAATTAGAGGTAATACTGGACATGTATGTGTATACCGGTATTACCTCTCTGGGCGTGTATGTGTATACTGGTATTACCTCTCTGGGCGTGTATGTGTATACCGGTATTACCTCTCTGGGCGTGTATGTGTATACCGGTATTACCTCTCTGGGCGTGTATGTGTATATTGTTATTACCTCTCTGGGCGTGTATGTGTATACCGGTATTACCTCTCCGGGCGTGTAAGTGTATACCGGTATTACCTTTCTGGGCGTGTACGTGTATACCGGTATTACCTCTCTGGGCGTGTACGTGTATACCGGTATTACCTCTCTGGGTGTGTATGTGTATACCGGTATTACCTCTCTGGGTGTGTATGTGTATACCGGTATTACCTCTCTGGGCATGTACGTGTATACCGGTATTACCTCTCTGGGCGTGTATGTGTATACCGATATTACCTCTCTGGGCGTGTACGTGTATACCGATATTACCTCTCTGGGCGTGTACGTGTATACCGGTATTACCTCTCTGGGCGTGTGTGTGTATACCGGTATTACCTCTCTGGGTGTGTATGTGTATACAGGTATTACCTCTCTGGGCGTGTGTGTGTATACCGGTATTACCTCTCTGTGCATGTATGTGTATACTGGTATTACCTCTCTGGGCGTGTGTGTGTATATCGGTATTACCTCTCTAGGTGTGTATGTGTATACCGGTATTACCTCTCTCGGCATGTGTGTGTATACCGGTATTACCTCTCTGGGCGTGTATGTGTATACCGGTATTAACTCTCTGGGCGTGTATGTGTATACCGGTATTACCTCTCTGGGCGTGTATGTGTATACCGGTATTACCTCTCTGGGCGTGTATGTGTATACCGGTATTACCTCTCTGGGCGTGTATGTGATTACCGGTATTACCTCTCTGGGCGTGTATGTGTATACCGGTATTACCTCTCTGGGTGTGTATGTGTATACCGGTATTACCTCTCTGGGCGTGTATGTGTATACCGGTATTATCTCTCTGGGCGTGTATGTGTATACCGGTATTACCTCTCTGGGCGTGTATGTGTATACCGGTATTACCTCTCTGGGTGTGTATGTGTATACCGGTATTACCTCTCTGGGTGTGTATGTGTATACCGGTATTACCTCTCTGGGCGTGTATGTGTATACCGGTATTACCTCTCTGGGCGTGTATGTGTATACCGGTATTACCTCTCTGGGCGTGTATGTGTATACCGGTATTACCTCTCTGGGCGTGTATGTGTATACCGGTATTACCTCTCTGGGCGTGTATGTGTATACCGGTATTACCTCTCTGGGCGTGTATGTGTATATCGGTATTACCTCTCTGGGGGTGTATGTGTATACCGGTATTACCTCTCTGGGCGTGTATGTGTATACCGGTATTACCTCTCTGGGCGTGTATGTGTATACCGGTATTACCTCTCTGGGCGTGTATGTGTATACCGGTATTACATCTCTGGGCGTGTATGTGTATACAGGTATTACCTCTCTGGGCGTGTATGTGTATACAGGTATTACCTCTCTGGGCGTGTATGTGTATACCGGTATTACCTCTCTGGGCGTGTATGTGTATACCGGTATTCCCTCTCTGGGCGTGTATGTGTATACCGGTATTACCTCTCTGGGCGTGTCTGGGTGTGTATGTGTATACAGGTATTACCTCTCTGGACATAGTAACATGATCAGCTTGTTGGGCCGCGGGATTTCCCCTAGCAGTGTGAGAGCAGAGTTACTGCTAGGGGAATAGGCAGCTTCCTCCATCCTGATTGGGTGCTGCTGGGTAATGCAGCCAATCAGGAGGACGTGTCAGGAGCCCTGGTGGTGGGGCCAAAGAGAGGAGGAAACAGCATGGAGCGGTGAGAGGTGTGTGGGTCTTGAGTGTGTCACACCTTTCACCATTGTGGCCAGTATTTTTGGTGACCCACCTGGTAACCCTAGTTACAGACCTGTCTGAGACATGTGATACTTTTATCCGTTGGAATAATATCTTGTTGTGTTGGGAGGTCTAAAGATTTGAGCAACTAACGAAATTCTAATCGTAGAATGATAAACTTTACGTCCTTAAATGAACCTCCAGTGACAAATAAATAAACACATAAAAAACTAAATAGTAAATAAAATCTGTTTTCTTTTCATGTATACTTTGTGTAGGGTTCGTAAAGTCGGCTGGTGAGCAGACAAGAGGATATTCCGATGTCAGGAGAGGAGAAACGAGACAGGTCTTTCCAGTAACCAGAAGAATTGAGGACAAGCGAAGGAAAGAACACACCTCAAATATCAACAGGTTTAACCCACGGCCAATAACGCACACACAGGTTAGATCACAATCTGAAGATACTGGACGGACAAATAGTTTCTACCTATCACATGTTCGGGAGAAGACCGCCCATGACAAAAGTGAAAGGTTTGATACAAGCTTCCCCCCAAGATATGGCTTACTGAAAAACAATGATATCCCGCAGAACAGATTCCCTACAGAACCTGCTACAGTTGGGAGACCATTTCCAGCAAGGGAGTCCAGAGTAGTTACGCCAAAGATAAAGCAAGAGCAGGTGCGGCATTTGAAACCAGTTAACGCCCAAAGAGCACAAGCAGAGGAGATCACAGGAGGTGAAATAGACATTAGGGTGGAATATAAAACGAAAGAAACAAACTCGGTCAGAGGTTTGGACACCAAGGAAGTGGAACAAAGGACTGTGGGAGCAAAGTATATTGAAGAAGAGAGGAGTGTTTTGGAAAGCACAGTCCAAAATATGCTCACGGACAAGAAGAGCAGGAAGGAGGAAGAAGCAGAATGTGTAACGGAAACAGTAGGTAAAGATACCAGTAAAGAAACTAAAATACAAGAGCCACCAGTCAAAAAGGAAAGGAAGAAAAGAGAACAGGCTAAAAAGAACAAAGACGAAACAGAGGAAACCCCAGGTGAGAAAACCATTGGAAGAGAAGAGAAGATGGATGCCTACGAGTCTGTCTATGGGGTGAAAAATATTGTGCTCGAGGAAACGCCACTTGATGACCAAGTTGGCCGGGAGATACCTATTATATTTGAAGTGAGCAAAAAGTCGAGCAGTCCACAGAGAAACGGTGTGGAAAACACATGGGAAAGTTCAATAACTAGAAGCTCTAATCAATCACGCGTAAACGACGAAGCGTCTTCTCTGGGACATGTGGAGGCAAGTGCACCAAAGCAAGAAGCAGAATGGAATGAAAGCAGCGACACTGGAGACTATCAAGTGGTGATAACTCCATCAGAGCACTTGGCAGAAAGGGCAATGGCAGCCGATATTCTTAAACACTTTGGCCAACCTTCTGCCTTGGATGATGCCAATGTGACCTATGTAGAAAGGAAGCAGCAGGACGCTGATGGATCTGTGAAAACCGAGATTATTGTGCAGTCTAAGACAGAAGAAGATACAGAGTTTTACAATGAAGCGTACATCGCAGATCTATGGAACAGGAGGTCTAGCCAAACAGCCCAGGAGGAGGTCACAGGAGCAACAGAGAGTTTGGTAGAGGATCTGCTCAGCACAAATGTAACACAATCTATTTTGAAAGACGTACAGGGGGCAGAAGGAGAAGACTGGATACAAAAGTTAATTCATGCTGGGCTAAAGGGAAGGCCAGGAATGTCTGTTAAAGTTGAAATAATTGAGGAATCCATAGGGTCATTTGAGGAGGATAGACCTGAGTTTACCACTCCATTTCAGGTAGAGGAAGCAGAGGAGCATTATTCAGGAGCAGAGGTAGTAAATACTGAGGAAGAAGATCTTCATGTATCTATGACAGGCAAGGACCTGCAGAGCAAGATGCAAAGTAGTGAACGCGCAAGTCATGTGGAAGAAGTGACCGAGGGGGAAGATGTGGATGAAGAGACAAGTTATTTTGTGTCAATTCCAGATGACAACCACTCTGTACCCGATGAAGAGGAAGAGACTTTACGTGGACAAATTCACATAGAAGAGGAGTCCCATGTTAAGTATTCCTGGCAAGATGAGTTCCTGGAAGGCTCACAGAACCGGAAAACGTTAAGTGATTTTGTAAAATATGCTAGCACCAATGATCCAGAAACAACCGTTCATGGGACCTTGGAGGACACTAGTATATACAGACTGGAGGAGCAAGAGCCTAAAGGAGACTTGGATGTTGGGGCTGTTGTGATCGAGAAAGAAATTAAAATACCCCATGAATTCCAGTCGTCAATTAGGGGTCTCTTGTCTAAGGACGTCAAGGATCCTCAACAGCAGTTGAAGGAAGCACTGGAGTGTCTACAAGGGAGCATTCCACAAGACCTAATGGAAGAACTGTCAACATTAGCCAGAGAAGAGCAAGCTCACTCCAGTAGTTTGGCAGTAGATATTAAAAAAGTTGACCAAACTAAAGACAGTGGCATGGTTACAATTGTAGCAGAAATTAATGTATCACAAACCATGGACAGAGATAATTTGGACGCACTTAAGTTTAAGGAGAGAGCCTCCTCATTGCACTCTGCAGAAGACTTATCTGAAGCAGTTACGAGCTTTCTGGACAGTAAAGAAAGGGACACTTCTGTTCTCAGAAATAATTCTGGGGTTAGCCAGGAATCCTACAACTCATTCACTCTGGAAACAAATAATGGTGCAGAGTGTTATACTTCTGAAGAAACCATTCATAAAGATCCACCCACTAGAATTGTCCAACTCAGTCCAACAGCAGAGCTATCACAAACACAAATATCAAGTGATGTAAGCAGATACATAAAGCATATTAAACTGGGCACCTCCGAGAACATCTCACAAGAGGGGTCAATCTCTGATACCAAAGAGCATGATTCTTTTGGAGAACTATCCCCAACAGACATTAACAGATCTGTCCACCACATTAGATTAGGGCAAAGAGAAATATACTCTACTGAACAAATCATCTATGAGGGACCCATCTCTGAAACTCTTCAGCTGGACGTTGTGAAAAATACAGAAGACTCAACAGATCAGAACAGATCCATACGCCATATAAAGATAAATCCCACAGAAATGTATCCTGCAGAGCAGATCATATTCCATGGGCCCATTTTCAAAACTTTGGGCAGTGTTGCTGCAGGAGATAATATAAGCCAAGCTGCTCAGAATATTAAGTCGGGCTTAGAGGACATGCAGACTGGTGAACAGGACAATGGGAGTCACGGTGTTTATCAGGCGGAGGCTGTGGCAGGCGCAAGTAAAACTACTACCCATTTTAAACTAAATACGGGTGAAACTCAAGCAACAAAAGAAATTATATTTGAGGGTCCCATTTCTAAGGTTCTAGAGCTCAGCAGGGTAATCCCCCTGGAGAACTCGGAAGAGGACAGCAGGCCTATCGAACATAAAAGTAGCTCTCAGAAAATCCATGTGGCTAAGCAAATCAAATATCAGGGTTTAATATCTGAATCTTTTCAGCTGGAAGATCCAGGGAGTCTTGTTGAGAGGGAAGACCAGCCAGATGTTAACACGTTTGTGCACCACATTAAATTAGGTCCAAACAAAGAGCAAATTGTTTTTCAAGGTCCCATCTCTGCAAACCGACACGTGGGTGCTGAAGAGGACAATTCCCATTTGGAAGAGATGAGTGACACCAACAGATCCGTTACACACATCCGACTGGGTGCTAAGGAAATGAACACCTCTGAACGCATAATAATCGAAGGACCCATTTCGGAAACCTATATATCCTCGGATGTAAGAGTAGAATCTTCCGATGGAGATGAAACAGAGAGTGAGAGGTCTATTAAACACATTAAACTGAGCCCAACAGAAAAGTCCTTTACTTTTCAGATGGATATAACCAAAGTTGCCACAAAGTTTCCAGGTGAAGGGGTAACCCAGGAAAACACAATGGTTATTTCTTCTGGGAATTTTGAAGAACAGCCAGAGATGAGTCAGCTGTGCAATGAATTAACTGATGATCAGGAGGTTACTGAAAGTGGATATGGGGAAGAAGAAATTGCTGGCGTCTCTCAGTACCCCTGTGAAGTTGAAGTCCAATCTCCAGGTCAACGTAGCATTGATACATCCGAGTTCGAAAAAACAGTGCAACTGCAGAGGATTGTCGACCATAGGTCTGTGATTGCCGATGACAAGAAGGTCGCGATTGTTTATCTTGAACAAGAAGAGGAACCAGATCAGGATTATTTACGGCGCTCGTTTTAAAAATCCCATTTCACGAGTTTGAGAGAGCGAGACGGATTCGACACTTCTCCCATGAAAAGATCAACTATATAACGATCTGAGAGTCCACATTTGCCAAAACCTCACACCTCGCCCGGATATCAAGCAAGTGGCAAACGTGTTTCTATTGATGTCTTTCAGCCTTGCAGAATGTTTGAACTGGACCAGTTCAGGTATCGCAGAATCCAGCGAGATGACACACGCGTGTGGTGGACTTTGCTAAATAACTTGTGCATCACTGCAGTAACTCCGTTTGTTATTATGCTTTCGCTTGAACAATGATATACTGTATTTGGAAAAGATTACTAGACGATGCAGACCGTAGGAGAGACTGAATGTTTGTATCGGCTGTTTCCTGGTGTGTATGCTGTATACGGGCACTCCTGCTCTGGTTTAATCAGGGACAATCGCTGATATTGAGCTGAAAATGCGACACTTTGTAACTTTGTCCCTGATGATAGTTTCCTTAACCTAGCGCATGTCAATAGGCCGTCTCCCTAATTTGTTCTCCCAAATCTTTCTGATGATTTGCAAATATCGCACGAGATGTAACAATTAATAATATAAAGCATTTTTTTTTTTTCAATCCTTTTACTAATCACTTAATCCAGAGGTGGGCAATTCCAATCCTCAAGGGCCCCTAACAGGTCAGGTCTAAACAATATCCCTGCTTCAGCACAGGCAGTGCAGTTGCTGACTGAGCCAATGATTGAGCCACCTGTGCTGAAGCAGGGATATCCTGAAAACCTGACCTGTTGGTGGCCCTTGAGGACTGGAGTTGGCCACCCCTGATTTAATCATTTAAACTGGTAAGGTGAAACCGCTAATGCCATGAGAGGAAACAATGGCTGTAATCGTAAATAACCCATGTGCTAACGATGGAACCTCACAAGGAACGCTGCAAATATTCAGGGCAGACGCCATATTTAATATACCCAAAGATTACAAACTTGGCAGATGGAAGTCGTTTCAAAGAAAAATGAGTTGAATTCCTGTCTATCTCACTCTCTTGGCTGCATTGCCATCCTTTCTGGTATCCAAGGGGTTCTGATGTAACATGGTATTCTCTTTGTATGCACCGGTTTCATTCTTATTTTAGTGTGGGACTGACAATTTAAATAATGTTTTTGTGCCTTTTCCCAGAGATCTGTGTTATCAGGAGAAGTAGCTTTTATTTTTGAATTTCTTTCATTAGGTTCGATACCGCACAAAGCTGTAATCTGGCAATGCAGTAACCGAACACTATGACCTTTCTGTTGCACACAGGTTTATTATATATATATATATATATATATATATATCTGTACCGTGTTAGCCGAGCTTAATAATCAAAAACGAGTAGACGATACCGTTCTGTGGCTAACGAAATGCTTTTATTTGTGTGAGCTTTCGAGATACACTGATCTCTTCTTCCGGCGATGTTACAGACATTATATATATATAGGCAAAAAGTGACACTGTGTGCTCATTTGCATGTCATTTCCCAGAATCCCTTGCTGCAGTGGAAGTGCTGTATGCTGGGTGATAATGGGGAAAGGCGGGGTTGCAGACCTGCCTAAGACATGCAGATGAGCATACAGTTGTATTTGCATATATATATATATATATATATATATATATATATATATATATATATACATACACACCTTCTTTGCCACAGCACAGGGCTTAACCAGCTGAATGATATTGTTCAGGTCAGTAGGTTTGTACCAGTCCTGCAGTCTCCAGATGAGATGACCGTTCTCACTACATAATGTCAGCTGGAGTGTAACGTGCACACATCCTAATGGAAACTTCTGCTTCAGCATCGGCTGATAGGATTCAGTTTAATGATCTCCCAAAGTAGGAAATGTTAGTGTACTTAACTCTTTTGCTCCCGGAGGGCCCTGTAACACACGTTTGATGGCAGTAAAGCTGTAATTTCCAATACGTGCGTGTCTCTCCTTACATACAATGTATCCCCAGTCAGCACCTGTATTCCCCCTACCCAGTATATATTATAAATACCTGGCACTGGCACACTAATCCTTGTTACAGGGACTTTAAGCACGCTGGAAAGGTTACACACATTACACCCGGGGCGGCCCCCTCCAGTCCTCAAGGGCAACCAACAGTCAGGTATTAGGGATATCCCTGCTTCAGCACAGGTGGCTCAGTCACTTATTGAGACACCTGTGCTGAAGCAGGGCTATCTTGAAAACTTGACATGTTGGAGGCCCTTGAGGACTGGAGGGGGCCGCCCTGATTTAAAGCTCTCTTAATAACCTGAGGATATTTCCCCCCTGACTGTTTGTGCAATCACACAGAATACGTCGCATCAATCAGTGGACAGCAGCAGCAGGTTAGGCCTATTAGGGGTCAAGGGGTCAAAAGCCTTTAAGGATCAATCTATCCCAAAATATCTGCGTGAGAAAAACCACAGGAAATGACCGCACATGTTCCCTTTGAAATCCTGCAACAAGGCGCGTTTTTCCCAGATTTCAACCGTCGCTTTCGGATTTGTGCTTATTTTCCCCAGCGCAGAAACCCCCTTTTTTTAATCTGCTGTTTTAATGGTTGGAGCATACTTTAAAAGTGTTTAACCCTGGAGCGTTTTCACTTAGTACTAAAATAATGAGTATTATATAAGCGGATAAGATATATTTTTGTAACGTGAACTTTAACGCTGTTCCCCTGGCAGCCATAGGGTTAATATTTCACTTTAAAGCGTGTTTGATGTGCATATAAACGGGGGTGACATTCAGTGCCCGCGTGAAGGGTTCAGAGCAGGTTTCTTACGATATACGTTGGTTTTCTGCGTGTGTTTGCACTTTATTTTGTCACTATTCAACATTAAAAAAAATATATATATGAAATGCATTCCAGGCTCCCTTGTTTAAAATGCCGCAGATGAAGGTGTCAGGCCAGAGTGTCAGAGACAAGCGCCCGGATAATATGCAGCGGCCGCTGGCAACCTGCCTTGCCATGTTTGTGAGTGTCCAGTGGAAATGCTTTGTGGGGTTTCTCTGGGCATGATAGGCCGTATCCTACAAATGCTGAATCGGAGGAAGATCCCCATTAGCTCCTCGCTTCTATAAGAGCATGCAACGCGTTGCAGAGATGTTGGGCGCACGCAGACGAATGCATGGCAGAACTGGCATGGGAAGCCCCTGGTAATGATGCAGTTAATTGTTACATACCTTGTGCTAAGATCAGCTTGCCAGCAGCGAAGGACACTGCACAAGAATAGCTCCCGCCGAGGAATGCTCCTTCTCCCAGATTTAAAGGTCAGGAGTATTTTAAAAGGCAGCGCTGTCATTTCTTGTTTAATTTTCTGATCTTGGGCATTTAAATCATTGGCCATGTGACCTTGGGGTAACATTTTGGGGTCTGCGTATTAAGCGACCCAATAAGGCCATAACACACAGATCAAAACACTGTATTTATGTATCAATCTTATGTTTGCAAAAAGACAGCACCAGATTTATTTTATAAAAAATACAAACCCCAATTTTTTTTCTTCTCTGGAGAATATAGTGCTGTTTCCCCCCCATATACGGTGCTATATTTCACACTGCGTGTGAGACTGGACATGTCTGAATAAGGGTACATATAGATACGTATGGGCTCTAGGGAAAGCTCCATTTTAACCTCCTGGAGAGAGGAGGGAGGGAGCGAGAGAGGGGGGAAGGGAGGGGGGGGGAGAGGGGGAGAAGGAAGGGAGGGAGGGGGGGGGAGAAGGAAGGGAGGGAGGGGGGGGGAGAGAGAGGGAGGAAGGGAGGGAGAGGGGCGAGGAAATGGAGGGAGCGAGAGAGGGGGAAGGGGTGAGAGAGGGACGAGAGAGGGGGGAAGGGAGCGAGAGGGGTGAAGGGGGGAGAAAGGGGAGGGAGCAAGAGAGGTGGTTGGGTGAGAGAGGGAAGAGGGAGAGAGGGGGGAAAGAGATGGGGAGGAGGGAGCGAGATGGGGGAGGGAGCATGAGGGGGGGAGGGAGAAAGAGAGGGGGAGGGAGAGAGGGGGGGATGGAGTGAGAGGGGTGAGAGAGGGGGAGGGAGCGAGAGAGGGGGGAGGGCATGAGAGGGGGGGAGAGGGAGCGAGAGAGGAGAGGGAGTGAGAGAGGGGGGAGGGAGTGAGAGAGGGAGCGAGAGAGGGGGAAAGGGGGAGTGAGAGAGGGGAGAGCGCTCGAGCGGGGGGAGAGAGAGCGAGAGAGGGGGAGGAAGCAAGAGAGAGTGAGAGGGGGTGGGCACGAGAGTGTGGAGGAAGTGAGAGAGGGGACGGGCGCTAGAGAGAGGGGAGAGAGAGAGGAGGGAGCGAGAGAGGGGGGAGGTGGGGAGTGAGCGAGTGAGGGGGGAAGGGGTGAGAGAGGGAGGAGAAGCGAGAGGGGGGAGGGAGGAGGGGGAGAGAGCGGGAGGAGAGGGGGGAGAGAGGGGGGAGGACGCTAGAGAGGAGGGAGGGAGCGAGACATGGGAGGGGGAGTGAGAAGGGGGGCGCTAGAGAGGGGGGAGAGAGGGGAGAGGGAGCGCGAGAGGGGGAAGGGGTGAGAGAGGGAGGAGGGAACGAGAGAGGGGGGGAAGGGGTTAGAGAGGGGGAGGGAGTGAGAGAGAGGGGGAGGGAGTGAGAGAGAGGGGACAGTGCGAGAGAGTGGATAGGGGTGAGAAGGGGAAGAGGGAGCGAGAGAGGGGGAAGGCGGGAGAGGGGGAGGGAGTGAGAGGGGAGAGGGAGCGAGAGAGGGAGGGAGCGAGAGAGGGGGAAGTGCAGAGAGAGGGGGAGGGAGTGAGAGAGTGGGGAGGGCGCGAGAGGGAGTGAGAGAGGGGGGAGGGAGCGGGAGAGGTGTGGGGGGGGGGGGCTGGGGTGTTTCTGGAAGGAAACCAAAGTCTGTACCGGCGTGGAAGAAATAATTCCAAACATGGTTCTCGTGGAGGAACCCGCATTCTGCTTGGAGCCGTAGAAGTAACACAGGGAAATACTTCATCCCACAGCAGGCATGCAATTTAAATATCTCTTATTAAAAAATCTATATATAAACACAAAGCAAAGTGCCCTGGTCCATTACCTTAGCAGCAGAGCTCAGAGCTGTATCGCTGTGAGGAACACCCGAATTAATGCAGGTGACCACCCTGATTCTGAGCGTCTGGACTCACCCCGCCAGTCCTTGTTGGTTAGTGATGTGCAAAACATTCGCACACCTGACAAATTATTGGACTTTCGCATTACACAGAGAATGTGCTAAAAGGGCAAAAATTCACCAAAAATGACCAAACGTCATTAACTTAATGTCACCGAATCTAGGAGAAAACTCTCGTGCTTTCCAGAGGCTATTATTAGGCTGAAGTAGAAGTTGTGATGAGATTTTGTAAATACGTACAGTAGGCGACTTTTGGATATTTTGCAAACGTTTGCAATCTCCTACCTAACAAGTAACTGTTTGTGGGGGAACATCCAAAAGGTCCATGTTAAAATGGATAAGAAGTACAGAGTGACTCACTGCGAGTGCTCATCTGCATGTCATTACCCAGAATCCCTAGCTGCAGTGGAATCAGTTTACTAAGAGATAATGGGGAAAGGCAGGGCTGCAGCCCTGTCTGAGACGTGAATCTGCTCACACGTGGTACTTTTATTTGTTGTACATTGTACGGTGGAGGGTTTCTGTCACTTTTTTTTTAACCCACCATAACTTTTCTTAATGTCCAGTTGGGTAAACAAATCCTCCAGTGGTTACTCGTGTGAAGATCTGAGCTACTTCAAAGAGTCCACCAATTTATTGGGGAAATGATGGCGTCGAGATCAGTGGAAAGGGCAATTCTTTTGTCCTCTGCAAACTCAACCGCATCAGCGTATCATAATATCTCTTCATTCATAGCTGGAGAAGCCTTGAACATTACGAGCTAGGAATGACTCCCAATACTCACGTACAGTATGCCCTGCTTCTGTCTTATGCTTCCGGGTGTGATGAAGGCACCACATATTATTTCCGTATACCGTGTATATGAACAACCTGACACATTTCCTACGTGAATGTGTGATTCTATATATTAATTGTGTGAAGCAGCGGAGTAGGACCTTCAGTGGTCAAGGGGTTAAAAGCCTTTAAGGGTCAATCTGTCCAGAAAAGTGCAACCACAGGAGCAGAGGACATCTCCACGCTTGGCCAGGAGAGATGGAGCATGCAGGGGCAGTGGTCAAAGTGTGATACTACGGGGTGAAGAGTACAACTACTTTTTAATTCACAACCCAAGTACAGTAGAACTCATTTTTTTAATTTACAGGCTAATGGTCTAATTTCTACTTAAAGAAACAAATGTATGTATTTTAGGTCTCTCTCTCTTTCTGCTTCATTGCACAAATATTGTAAAAGAGTAAAAAAAAGACAAAATTAGAGCAGCTCACAGCCCAAGAGAGTCAGGGTTCGAAAGGTGAATGAAAAAAATTATTTTTTAATCAAACATAACGAAGAAGGAGATGGAGTACATTGAGTAGCTATACCTC